>NW_007473554.1:0-314 GCF_000475195.1 Diaphorina citri
ATTTCTTTTTATTACTTTCCCAACAGGTCACAGTACTATCCCAGTCTCATTTCTCTTTATTACTTTCCCAACAGGTCACGGGCACTTTCATAGTCCTACCCCAGTCTCATTTCTTTATTACTTTCCCAACAGGTCACGGACACTTTCCCAATACTATCCCAGTCTCATCTCTATATTACCTTCCCAACAGGTCACAGTACTATTATTACTTTCCCAACAAATCGTGAACACTTTCACAGTACTACCCCAGTCTCATTTCTTTATTACTTTCCCAACAGGTCACGGGCATGGACATGGGGGATACGGGAACTACG
>NW_007473555.1:0-314 GCF_000475195.1 Diaphorina citri
AAAACAGGCGCCCTATCACCCAAGATAACTAGAATGGTTCCTTTTTTGCGGTCCCCTTGGGGTAGATTTGTACAAGCTTAACCCTTCTTTGGGGCATTTCCCCCTACACCTGAGCCAATACCAATACCAAGCCTCAAATTGGGCTTTTTGTGTGTGGAGTTAAGCGTCCCCTTGGTGTACACTCGTGGCACTCTGTTTGGGAATCACTGGTATAGATATTCCAGAAAAAAAAAGCAGTGGGTAGAATTTTATCGAGCTTTCGGTCTAGCAAGCCTTTAGCGCCTTTACCATTCTGATGGAGTGTGGGCTGTGGC
>NW_007473556.1:0-314 GCF_000475195.1 Diaphorina citri
TAAATCTGACCAATGAAGTAGACCCATGGTGACTGAAAAATTGAAAGGGTAATAATTATCTAATATTTTACTCATTTTTCATTTACCGGATATTATGATCTCTTGACATTATTGCTTACCATCATATTTTTTGGATAGTTGATTGTTGACTCTCATCCGACTGATCTCTGACATATTTTTTCTTAACTATCTTTGAAAGGACCATTTTTATTCGTTCTGTGTTCAACGTGCTATACCTGCTGACTATTATTCTGCACCCCAGCGTATGTGAAGAATCCATACGACGATATAAGGGAGAGGTCTCTTGCGTTAGT
>NW_007473557.1:0-314 GCF_000475195.1 Diaphorina citri
TTAATCGCTGATCGAATTTATCAGTGAATCTGCTGAGGAAATTTATTTGGAGTTTGGAGTGATTCTCTAATCGGAATCGAGTTAAAATGACACCGAGTAAGTAACCTACATCACCAGCCTCGTTAGCTTGGACCGCGCCTAATTTCTAAGCGCTAGATTTCGGGTTCGATTCCCGCCCGGGGAGGACTTTATCCTGAACAGATAAGGTTCGGCGTTTTTCGTCAGCCTCTCAATCAGCCCCAGGGCGGTAGTTTTTGGGCTGACATTTGATTTGAGCTACAAAGAATTTACGAGTTGATGCACTTCGCACTCAA
>NW_007473558.1:0-314 GCF_000475195.1 Diaphorina citri
AACCGTTTTCCGGAAAACCCTTTTGAAAAATGGAAAATCTCCATTTCCAGACAAACCGTTGCAAAATTTTTTTACCGATCACTCTCCTGGGCTTACGGTGAAGAAATTTTTACCGGTCCAACCGGTTTTGGATAGCTCTTGGTTAAGTTAGGTTAGGTTAGGTTAGATTAGGTTAGGTTAGATTAGGTTAGGTTAGGTCAGGTTAGGTTAGGTTAGGTCAGGTTAGGTTAGGTTAAGTTAGGTTACTCTTCATGTTTCTAATTACCTTAGTTATTTTCTTACAGGCGAAAGGTGGATATGGGTGAGCAGAATTA
>NW_007473559.1:0-314 GCF_000475195.1 Diaphorina citri
CATGAACATTTATTTCTAAAAGAAATAATAGAAAGTAAAAAAGGGAGAGTTTCTTACTATGTTGACCTCAATATAACTTCTAAAGGTAATTAGTGGACGGGATATTTGGTTTTCAAACTGAAAAGGAAGATAAAAACCCTCATTTGATTAACATTTGCAGAAGTAAAGAGGACCGAATAATTTTCCAAGTAATTTTAATGAATATAAATCTCATGAATCATTATTATTGGTATTAGTATGTCCTATGGTAGAAACTAGAAAGGAAGGAAAATCTTGAATAAAATAGTAAAAAATGTGTTTCACATACCAGTAGC
>NW_007473560.1:0-314 GCF_000475195.1 Diaphorina citri
GGTAATACGTATACCTACCTACATTTTTAAGTAGGTTCTTACTTAAGTACCTCTAAGGGGAAAGAAAAGTTGGAATCCGACAAAGAACTTGGACATTTTTTTTATATCATCTCTTTCCTTGGCCAATACGTTATTTTTTTGGGAGGGGGGATTTTTTGGGAGGAGGAACTTGGCCTATTTTTCACATTTATGTTTTTTTTTGTGGGGGATATCATACCTTTTTTCTAAGTGTAAAGTACGAGGTGTGGCTATTAAGTTCGTGGACTCGAGCTGCTACACAAAAACCGTGCATGCTAGAAAGATATGATGAACAT
>NW_007473561.1:0-314 GCF_000475195.1 Diaphorina citri
GGACCTACAATCAGTCCTTGAGTCCTATTACCGAATACTTGGACCTACAATCAGTCCTTGAGTCCTATTACCGAATACGTGGACCTGCAATCAGTCCTTGAGTCCTATTACCGAATACTTGGACCTACAATCAGTCCTTGAGTCTTATTACCGAATAGTTGGACCTACAATCAGTCCTTGAGTCCTATTACCGAATACTTGGACCTACAATCCTGCCCCTGGACATGTCATTCCTGTTCGACAATAAAGTTTCACTTGGAAACGAAAAACAAGTTTTCCTCGAAAAGTTTAAAATTAGCAGAAAGTTCGGCTGG
>NW_007473562.1:0-314 GCF_000475195.1 Diaphorina citri
TGTGAGGAAGTGCTGCCTAACCCTGATCCTCATGAATCCTTGCATTCCAGAGTTCCGGGATTGAACCCCTCAAATATATTATTTTTTCTCTAACGAAGCTTATTAGAGCAAAGAGCAAACATCAGCTAGTCCTCAAATACAAATAACTAAACTGGTGGTTCAGTAAAATGTAGATCTTACTCAGAATGAGGGCTTTCAAGGAGTCTCATAGGGCCAACGTGTACAGGGCAAATGCTTACTAACCGTTCATCATGTTTGCCAAGTTTCATTTAGGGCACCCAAATGCCCGATCGGACCAAAAGTCTAGGGAGCAA
>NW_007473563.1:0-314 GCF_000475195.1 Diaphorina citri
TTAATAAATTGTGGAAGAGGTTGGTAGATTGATGCCTACTTCATTCTTTCTGTTTGGTGGATAGGATAGTCTCGAATTAATATGAAATATGAATTGGACGACAGCTTTGAAAAGTATTGAAAAAATTTCGGCCATATTGAATTCTCCTCCGTCCCAAAATTTGCAAACAATACTACCTAAAATTTATGATTTTACATTTTAATAAAAATTGTGCTAATACACTGACCCATGCGTTCTATGACTCATCTGTACTCATCAAATCTTAAGAAATCTGTTCTAATTAAATCTATTCTTTAGAAATCTCGTCTTTAGAA
>NW_007473564.1:0-314 GCF_000475195.1 Diaphorina citri
ATAGCATTCCAACAGCCTAAATCAGGGGAAGTAACCCAATAATAGAGTTCTTCCACCCTAAACTTGTGGCACCCTGTAACTGTTTTTTTCTTTCAGTGTACCTGATTAGGTCTAGAGTGTGCCCATCAGGTATCAGGTAGACCTGACGAGCGGACCTGATGGGGTGTGTCTGTCAGGTCTACCTGATAGTGTGTACCTCGTTGTTTAGTGTTTCCTGTAGCCCTGATGATGGAGGGAGTGCCTCCGAAACATGTCGGCTTTTCACAAATAAACTATAATAATTCTTTGAAGTTCTGCAAAATATATCTGCCTTT
>NW_007473565.1:0-314 GCF_000475195.1 Diaphorina citri
CACGGAACTAGACGATAAGAGGGGAAATGTGAAGAAGCGGCGTCATTCCCCTTCCATTGACCCAACCTCTTAATTTGACAAGCTGCCAACTTAAAATGCCTTCTACCTTCTACAATATTTTTGGGAATTTGAGATAGGTACGTCTTCTGATCATTTTACCAATATCCAAATCCAAAGGTTTTTTTTTTTAATTTCATTCAGAGGAAAAACTGAAAAATGTAGTAAATTTGTAAAGTACAAATTTGCAAAGTACCTACCTACGCTAATCTATTCTTTCTACCATGACGCTAATCGTGAACCAATTATAAAATTTA
>NW_007473566.1:0-314 GCF_000475195.1 Diaphorina citri
CTTAGAGTGGTCTAAACTTGGAGATTACGACCGGAGATAAGCCAGATTCTGGTTTTCCTTTGGTTAAAAGTTGAAACAAGGGTCCTACCTACAGTTCCTTGCTAATTAGAGATTCTAGAGGTGTAGGCGTGTAGGTGGCACTTCTCAAGAAATGTTGATTTTTCGGTCTAAATTTACAAAGATTCGAATTTCCCGAACTGGTTTCAGACCTTTTCTTTAAAGTTGGTTCAAAGAACTCTTTGTTTCCTAGCTTTGAACTCAAATCAAAAACCACTTGTGCTCCTTGAGAATCGTAATATCACATATGATTGGTA
>NW_007473567.1:0-314 GCF_000475195.1 Diaphorina citri
CGACAAACCGTTCTTGAGATATTTTGTTCACAACCTTTTCAACATTTTCCACGAAATGAGGGTTAAGTAACAATTACTCTGGTTAATATCTGGATGGGTGGTTATCCGATTTTTACCAAATTGTTACAGTCGCGTCCTTGGACCATACCGGGATAGCATAAAAATTTCATTTCTCTACGACAAACCGTTCTTGAGATATTTTGTTCACAACTTTCTACTTTTTCCCATTTAAACCTGTAAAAACCACTTTTTTGGAATCAGGGGACCCCAAAACGGATATTTCCACCCATTTCCCGATTTTGAAAATTTGGACC
>NW_007473568.1:0-314 GCF_000475195.1 Diaphorina citri
GCTAGTGCCAAAAAAAAAGGCGTCATCCTTGGTCTGTTTTTAAAACTTCATTATTTTTTAAGAGAGAGGGAACTGAAAGGTCCAGTTTTACCATCGTGGATTGTCTCAGGATTGAGTTCAATCCGAGGTTGACCTGGGTATTATGTATGGTTTCATCTCAATTCCGAGTTGGTAAACCCCAGCATAACTACTGAGGTCTTATCGTCCCAAACTGGAAGACAGAAGGAAGACAGCCTTTCCGAGAAAGAACCTTGTCTGTTCAGTCGAACCCGAGACCTAGCGCTTACAACGCAGGCAAGCTACCCTTCAAGTTC
>NW_007473569.1:0-314 GCF_000475195.1 Diaphorina citri
TACTAATTTATGCATTTCAGAGAGAGAGAGAGAGAGAGAGAGAGAGAGAGAGAGAGAGAGAGAGAAAGAGAGAGAGAGAGAGCTCTCTTTTTCTTCCTTCTCTCTCTCTCTCTAGAGAGAGAAGGAAGAAAAAGGGAAATTTCAAAATATTATTTATACTAATGAAAAGTTGTACTCAATTTTTTATATTGTTTCCAACATCATATTTTATCAGAGAGGGAGGCAATTTTTCCGTCCAAATTAAATTCCAAAATGCTAATTCATCAAAACAGAAAGAAAAAAACTTTACTTCCAACTGGATGGTAGGTAGGGAA
>NW_007473570.1:0-314 GCF_000475195.1 Diaphorina citri
GCACTCATTGATATAGGGCTAGGTACACCATGCACTCATTGATCTAGGGCTAGGGACACCATGCACTCATTGATCTAGGGATTCTAGGGCTTTTGTATCTGGGTTTTGTGGGTACTTTTGTATTCCATTGATCTGAACTAGGGACATCACAACATACCTACAGATATTTCAAGCTAGAAAAACACCTGAAGAACAGACTTCCTATTGTCCGACACGCCTGTCAAGCATACTTGGACGTCTGGCGGGTATATAACAGACAGGTTGAATGATTTTTTTTATTTTTAAAGAGGTTTGACAGAGGGAACTGTAACTGC
>NW_007473571.1:0-314 GCF_000475195.1 Diaphorina citri
TAGGTAACATTTGCAAACAAGATTGTAGGGCTTTTAGACTAGTAGATGGAGGTACTAAAGCTTGGAAATTTTTGGGTAAAATCATTTAGATTTAAATTAACTTTTTTTATGATACATACATAAATTTGGTTTTACATTTCTTCAACCAGACCTAAAAATTCTATGGACAAAAATCATTTATCCTAATTTTTGTTAGCTCGTTCATTTATTCTGAATTTTACTGGCTTGGCCTATCAGAAGCTCCTCTATACGATATTAAAATAAGGTCTAGACTTCTAGATCTTTCTTAGTCTCCTGTTAAAGGGAAATGTCCT
>NW_007473572.1:0-314 GCF_000475195.1 Diaphorina citri
ACCACTATCAATGCAAAACATAAGTTTTCCTTCCTCTGTGTCTGTAATCTTTTCAACATTTGAATTATTTTCAGCACTGAAACAAACTTTCTTATCAGAATCTTCATTCTCTATTGATGTATCAGTAGAAGATACATTGATATTATTAGAGGTAGTAGCTACATTTCTCCACTGACCCACAGAATCTGAATAGTTAGCTGTATTTCCTTTTCCATTCTTCTTGTGGAAATTATACTGTCCATAATGATGATGTTTTCCTGATTTATTGAACTGATGAGGCTCATTATTGTACTGATAATGATAAGACTTACCAA
>NW_007473573.1:0-314 GCF_000475195.1 Diaphorina citri
TGAATGGATAAGGGTCGTTTTCAGAACAGCTAGCTTTCTCCTATCCTGTCTTCCTCCTTTCTTGGATTTCGGGACGATAAGACCCTTCCCTCTATCAAACCTCTTGGAAAAAATCTGAATCAAAGGTACTTTCGTCTACGTTCTTAATTTCTTATCACCCGAAAACCATTAACTGATTGAACTGTGAGCTTTAGGATGAAAGCTTCGAACTGTCACATTGAGACATTTATCAAAGCTATGACAGGGTTAAGTGGAAGAGAACGGCTCTGGCTCTAATCTTCAATCTCAAATCCCGTCATTGTGGAATGAAGGTA
>NW_007473574.1:0-314 GCF_000475195.1 Diaphorina citri
CCGGGCTCGATTCCCGGCGGGGTCAAGAAATTTGTATGCAAATGATTGATTCCGTGACTGGCTGTTGCGGGGCCCACTCAGCCTCGTGAGGAAAATGAGTAGCTATGACTAGACTTATAAATGCGCATAGCGACCGGTGCCAACATTGGATTTTAGGATTATTGAGATATTGGGAAAAATCCTACAAGGCTGCAGTGAGCACCAAAGTTCTGACTTGATAACACTAAGAAACTGCGTTTACATTTACTTTTTGTCAAGACTACACCTCGAAGCATCCTTCAGGGAAGAAAAACTGAAACTCTTGATTTCAGCAT
>NW_007473575.1:0-314 GCF_000475195.1 Diaphorina citri
CTCCAACATCCGAACTATTTAAATTAAATAAAATAAACAGGGTGGGACTAGATGTAATGTCAAGAGACTCATAAGGTAAGATACTGATTTCCAAGCTTTTTTGCCCTTTTGCCTTTCGCACGCGACTGTAAGAAATTCCTATTCTCTACAGGTAAATATTTGATTCATTTTATTTTTCTTCGCAGCGATCAAAATCAAATCGTTTCATTCTTTCACAAGAATCACAAGTTTAATGGATATCTATCATGGTTCACCCAGTAAGACTTGGTTCAATATTTTTCATAATCATATTAAAATAATATAAAGTAAGAAAC
>NW_007473576.1:0-314 GCF_000475195.1 Diaphorina citri
GAAGGAAGACAGGATAGGAGAAAGCCAGCCGTTCCGAGAACGAACATTATCCCATCAGGATAAAATCCGGCCCGGGCGAAAATCGAACCCGCGGCCTAGCGCTTACAAGGCAGACGCACTACCAACTAAGCTAACTAGGCTGGCTTATGTGCTTTGGTAAAGTTAATTTTTGCGCACTTTCTAACGTTTTCCTGAGTAAGGTCTACAGTTCACTGACCCCGGGTCTACACCATCCCGGCCAAACCCGGAGGACGAAATTAAACATTCCTTATCGTCCTGAATAATTACCGGGGGTGCACCCCATCGAAAAGGTC
>NW_007473577.1:0-314 GCF_000475195.1 Diaphorina citri
CCTATCCTGTCTTCCTTCTCTCTTCGATTTCGGGACGATAAGACCATAGCAGTTGCAGTTCCCTCTGTCAAACCTCTTTAAAAAAAAAACCTTTTTTGTCGATTGTAGGCATCGAACCCGGAACCAGGGCCTTCTGCGTGGCAACCAAGCTCGCTTCCACGGGACTAAAGGAGTGTTTTCCAGGTGTCAGTTTCCCAAAAGGAAAATATATACACCTAAACTTTGCGATTTACGGATGCCTTCTTGAAAAGTAATAGGTAGGTATCATATTATTGTTCCCACTCTTCTGGATTTATTATTATTATTATTATTAT
>NW_007473578.1:0-314 GCF_000475195.1 Diaphorina citri
AGCAAGCGTTTTTTCCTCTTTGCTTTTTATATGAGTGGGCTTTTTGTGTACCTATGGGGTTAAGTGGTCTCAGACTCAGTCAAAATTGTCAATGTGTCATAGTAGGTATACATGTAGGTGTACATCAAGTTGTCCAACTACCTTGTGACCTTGGTTCAACTTGGAACCCTCAGAGCCGGCTAGAACCTTGCTAGGACAAGAACTTTCACAAATGTCTTGTGAAATGGAGAAGAAGAAAAAAAAAAGTCATTTACATATTATCTTCTCTTTTTTCTGTCTACCTTACCTCCGTCAGGTAAATTATTTTTACCATC
>NW_007473579.1:0-314 GCF_000475195.1 Diaphorina citri
AGGTTCAAACACTTGAAATAGAAATGATTGTCTACAGCCACCTACTGTTTACTGATTATAGACTATACTGTATGTATTATACGCATAGAATAGGTATTGGGATGGTATTGGTATAATAAGTACCTTAATTATTGTTTTGGATATGTTCATGTTTATAATATTAACTTTGTTTGTGACTTGCCTTGAGTACCTACATAAGTACCTAATTATATTATTAATTACCTAGATATAGATACATACATTTACATAGTGCAATGAAAATCAACTGTCTGGACAATCAGCGGTCATTGACCTGGGTTAGATTACTTCAAGGT
>NW_007473580.1:0-314 GCF_000475195.1 Diaphorina citri
GGAAAAATTTAGTGGTTGGGTGGAAGAGCTCCTCTAGGAGAACCCTGCCACTTAAAAGAAAGCCGTAAAAAAAAAAAATAAATAAATAAAGATTTGGGAACAACGAAATTTTTCTTTTCCTTCTACGACTTCTAGATCCCAAGATAAATCGAATTAAAAGATACCTCCCCATCCCGTAGATCTTAATTTTGGATGAATGGTCAGCCTTTCTCTCCTCTGACCATTTACTAAACGGGTCTGGGGACAACAGTAGTTAGTGGCTTCAGTTTATCAGATGACTCTCGAAATAATAATAATAATAATAATAATAATAA
>NW_007473581.1:0-314 GCF_000475195.1 Diaphorina citri
CCGCCCCGGGCGGGAATCGAACCCGCGGCCTAGCGCTTTCAAGGCAGACGCACTACCAACTAAGCTAACTAGGCTGGCCGCGACAATTTTTGTCCACAAAATGAGGTGCTAATTTGTTACACCCATATTTATGAGTACAGTACACAGTACACATGGCCTTGCTGCTTGGCGTGTAAATAAATAAAACATTTATGAGTAAAAATTCTCGCTCTTCAGTCAGACTGAACACAATTTTACCCAATCAGATGTTTGGAATCGATGCTTCAATGCAACTTGAGAGCCAGTATTTTTTTTTTTTCTTTTTTTTTTAGAAT
>NW_007473582.1:0-314 GCF_000475195.1 Diaphorina citri
AAAAAAAAAAAAAAAACTAATAACTGGTGTATTTACTGTGCTATCGCCCCTGAATCACACTCTTCCCAGACGGTCACCCATTCAGATACCAACCGCGCACACCGTTGCTTAACTTCAGTGGTTCGTTGGAAACTAATAACTGGTGCATTCACTGTGCTATTGCCCCTGGCTCATCTTTTCCAACATCCAAATCAATCGATGAGAATCATTGAGTAATTTGAGTAGCCAGAAATTGTTCGGTCTACGGTTTACCAATCCTTGTAATTCATTGTCTGAACTGTTTGGCCTACGGTTTTTGATGAGGAATGTTCAAA
>NW_007473583.1:0-314 GCF_000475195.1 Diaphorina citri
AACGATACAACACCTACCCACAAGCAGTGGGTACAATTAATAGATTCAGCCTAAAAAAAAAAAAAAAATCTACATACACATATATGTAGGTGTGTTGTGGCATAGAGCTTTTAGCCAGATGAAATAATATTGACTGAGATAAACCAGGGGTGGGTTTCACCAACATTATTTTTAGCCCCTAAATGAACCTTAACAGGTCTTCTTATAGGGGCTGAAAAAAATTGTTGAAAGCCTCTATTGACCTTTTTCAGGCCGAAATATTCAAGCTGTTAGCTAGGAAGCTGGGAATATTTGAGAGTAGTTCCATCAAGTTA
>NW_007473584.1:0-314 GCF_000475195.1 Diaphorina citri
CAACTTCACATTGCTTCATTATGATTAGATTTAGTAGGAAACTTCCCAGATGCAAAATTCACAAGAGGAAACAACAAACTAAAGTCAAGTAAGTACCTCCCAGAGTACTTAAACATTTTTATAAAATTTATCTCAAACTTCTCCTAAGGTAAAGTACTATTACAAAAGCTTTTTTTTTACTTTCCTTATCCTATAGGAAGGAAAGTAATGTAATCGGGTCAAAATTTCGATGGTCAATTTAGTGCCAAAACACGTTTTGAGGTCCCTAGAGCCTAAATCCAAAGTTTCAGCCATTGGTCCGTGTGTGTGTCTGT
>NW_007473585.1:0-314 GCF_000475195.1 Diaphorina citri
TATGACGTATGAGCGTAGCGCAACAAAGTACAAAGACAATAGGCATAGTAACATCATTTGGTAAGGTTTGGTGAGTTCTTTATTAGTGTACTGCGGTCAAGATCTAGGTTTCGTGATCCGGGATCAATGGTTCAACAGCAAGGTAATTATTGATGTAGGAGTGATGGAAAATTATTATTTTGTTTAGAAGAGCTAATGTAGAAGGGAGGTCCCACATTGACGTCTTTTTTTTATATTATTCTATCTTACACATGAAAAACGAGTGAGAGCTTTATTTGAAATTGACATGAAGATATTTTATTTGGAGAACTGAA
>NW_007473586.1:0-314 GCF_000475195.1 Diaphorina citri
CAGTACTGGTTGACTTTTTGAAGAGACATGTAACTCATATAAGGAACCATCCATCGTTTGCCAAAAGGACCACGATTGTGATGACTGATGAGATTTCAAACACCGGAATTGGTGTTAGTCGGTGATTGCTATCTGAACGGGTGACCGTCTAAGTTGGAGACATAGACTCAGCCTCGTGAAGCCTGATGGAAAAGGCAGTGGAAAGCGACTAAATCAGCCCAAAGGGTAGCCTATAAACTTATATATCACGTGACTAGTTCAGCTATATCTGATTAATAGAAAAGAGAAATAGAATATACCTGCATATGTGCCTT
>NW_007473587.1:0-314 GCF_000475195.1 Diaphorina citri
AATAGCAGTTGTTCCGTTGCTACGAAATAAAAACGGCGGTGAAACACTCATCTTTTAAAACTTAAAAAAAAAAAGATTAAAACTACAACTAAGTGCACTTGGATTTTAGCACAGTTTATTATAGTGTAAAATTCGAATAATAATGTCTCTGTTTTGTGAGAACACGAGGAAAATTTTCCCAAAGAAATGGTTCTTCCTCAGTCCAATACAAGAACAATACGTCTTGGACAATCGGTTGTTCAGTTAACTTTATGGGATTGTTTGAAATGTTCGACTGACAAATCAAGTCATTAAATCATTGATTTATCTTTTCA
>NW_007473588.1:0-314 GCF_000475195.1 Diaphorina citri
CACGCCAGTCTTGAGCCGGCTACCTGATGACGGTTGTTCCAAATGGAGTAAAGGAATCTATACTGAACTTGTCCTACAATTACAGCTTTTACCTTTTAGTACACTTATAGCATATGAATATATTTGTCCGATATGATTGTGAATGGTTAGTTAGATAGACAATATTACATGGTTTTCATTACAGATGTGTCGGCTCCAAAGATAAACCTCTAGTGGTCAGTCTAGAAATCTTCATATCAATGTTGTTTGCGTTTGGTCCAGGCAAATATTTGTACTCGTTGGCTCTGAAAGAGTCCTGTATCCTGCCAGACGCC
>NW_007473589.1:0-314 GCF_000475195.1 Diaphorina citri
ATCCCCCCCCCCCCCAAAAAGCCCAAATTCTAATGAGAAAATAAGAAAATTTCCTTAATGTGTTAAAACATTTTAGCCTTATAAACTAAGGTAGCAGCTGCTTTATCCATTCCTCCGGAACAAATCCGGCAAAGTTCCGGCTAAAGTTCATATCCTGATGTGTGCAAAACTGCGAGCTTGATGAACACACACGTAATGACACGTTCTCTAAGCAAGAAATATCACACACATGAGCAAATATATGAGTGCCTGTGCAAATGCTAAGAAAATCCCGTGTACGAGTAAACAACTTGCATCATCAAAATTACATGGAA
>NW_007473590.1:0-314 GCF_000475195.1 Diaphorina citri
AACCAGTTGGGATATGTTTTCAACTCTTGTCATTATCATTAGTCAACACAGCTAGACCCAGTGAAACAACATTGAACTTTTCACGTTGCTTCGAGATAATACTTACCAAATTAGCCAGGATCTTCTTCAACACTTCCTCCCGTTTCTTCAATTCTTTCATATCTTCATCAAGCGATGCCAGTAGTGTGTTTGTCTGTTTTCCACCATCGTTTGATTCTGTTGTAGACGTTAGATTCGCATGTGATTGACTTGGAGTAGGGTTCATCTGATTCCCGATCGTATTAGCTAAGGATCTAGGAGTATTACTGAATCTA
>NW_007473591.1:0-314 GCF_000475195.1 Diaphorina citri
TTACTGATGGAGGTGTGCCTGCCTGTATGTGCGTGATTGGAAGTCGCACAGTCCCCACACTTTTGGTTATGCTTTGATTGGCAGAATGATACCTAGAATATTTTGATGAAGTTCTGAACTTCACTACAGATAATGTTACATTATAAATTATAATTTTCATCAAATTATCAGAAATGGTTGCCACCTGCAACCCATTACAAGGAAATTCATTAGGCTAAAAATACCACCAGGTAAACACCGTCTATTATTAGGCTCACTTCAGAAGGAGGTTGGTTAGCGTAGACATTATTACCTGAAGTTTCATTTGGCTCTCG
>NW_007473592.1:0-314 GCF_000475195.1 Diaphorina citri
GGCTCTGGATTCGATAGCCGCCCAGCTGGCGCCCTTAGACTCAGAACCGCCGCTAGGTAGCGTCAATACCGGGGACCTCCTTGCGGCCAAATTCACCGACGACGAGCAGTGGTACCGCGCCCGCGTACTCAACGCAGAAGGTCACACCCGCGTCCTATTCATCGACTACGGAAACACGGCGGTCGCGTCGGAATTTCGCGCGCTACCTGACCCGCTGCGAACCACCCCGCCAACGGCACGGCGTTGCACGCTCGCCGGGAGCTATTCCAAGGCGGCGAATGAGAAGTTCGTGGAGCTGTCACTAGGTGGAGACA
>NW_007473593.1:0-314 GCF_000475195.1 Diaphorina citri
GCCTGTTGTGGAAAAAGATTTATTTGTCAGAAAAGTGGGAAGATAATTTTTTTGGGAAGTAAAATAAATAGGTACCTAGGTACCTACTTAGGTAGGTGAAAAAAACATTACATAGGTAGGTAGGTACCTAAAATAAATGAGTTGACATCCCGTCCCCTTCTCTAAAAATCTGGTGTGAACATCACACGACTTTCCTTATCCTATTGAATGAAGCTTATTTGAGTGTTCTTTTACCATAATTTTTACAATATGTCTAACCGTTTTGTCGCTATAGCTGAAAATCGCCAAAAAACGGTCGAAATCTGTCCAAAAGT
>NW_007473594.1:0-314 GCF_000475195.1 Diaphorina citri
CTGTACCATCTTCTTATCTCTTCGCTTTTGGGACGATATAACTTAGTAGATACATACAGTTCCTGTATCAAACCTCAAAAAAAATGACACAAGTAATTTTTCTATTTCCTTGGCTTTCTCCTATCCTGTTGGCCTTCCCTCTTCGATTCGATAAGACCTCCGTGGTTACAATTCCCCCTGTCGAAATTTTCAGTCATATTTGGGCAGGAATAAACGACCTATATTCTATCTGCCTCGGTGCCTGCCTCGGTGGTGTAGTGGTCAAGGCGCTCGCCTGGTAAACAGGAGGGCGTGGGTTCAATCCCAGCCGAGGT
>NW_007473595.1:0-314 GCF_000475195.1 Diaphorina citri
TTCTTCAGTATGTATTCCTTTTTTTCTATAAGTTTGTTTAAGTTACAATCCTCCCAGTTACCCATTATCTATCAAACCTTAATTGTGAAGAGAACACCTCCTCTGATGGGGCCTAGAAAAGTAACTTTTTACAGTTCATACGGTTGATCTTGTGGAAAGCCTTTTTGCAGAGTCTATTAGGCAATAACTTGAAATGCTGAAAAAAAAATGTTACACAGTCCATATTTTGTTCCTGATGTATGTTTATCTTATCACTCGAGTTGCGTTCCTCGGTTATCCAAGTGTTGCTATAAACTGCAATCACATCCTCATTC
>NW_007473596.1:0-314 GCF_000475195.1 Diaphorina citri
TAAGTTGAACTAATAACTATCAAATAGGTTATACACGAACGCATTTCTTTGGAATCTATACTGAGAGCATCTACCACTTTGCATACGTGTGTGAACCAATATTCTATTCACATGAAGAAATGATGAACCAATAAGAGAAAACTGGATTAGAATATCAAGATTCCAATTTCACCTTAGAGTTCCCACTTTCATAGGGTAGGTTAACTTATAAGGAAGGATGCTATAATAACTACTAGTTACTAGTTAGTAAGCCAGCTAACAATGGGAATTGGGATAAAGTTCATACCGAGCTGGAATCGACCCCGTGGAATTTT
>NW_007473597.1:0-314 GCF_000475195.1 Diaphorina citri
CTAAGCAACACAGAGTAAGAACAATGTACTGGGATAAAATAATCCTCCATCTTAGTTCATTACACACACAAAACAAGATCTAATCATCTTCACTTCTTTATTTCAGTTCCTTACACAAGACACAGCAAGTATGAATTTGCCTCCTAATATTCTAACTACTAATGCTATAGGGCTACAGGTATGAAAAACATAAGTCAAGTCTAAGTAAGTAAATTCCCTAAGTTTCCTGCGCAGGCAATCTAATCTAAACCTAAGTCAAAAGTCAAATCTAAAACCTAACACCTAATCTAAAGTAAAAGTCTGAATTCCATAAA
>NW_007473598.1:0-314 GCF_000475195.1 Diaphorina citri
ATGGATTAGGTCAAAACCTCAGGAGTAAAAATGTTAGAAGGAAATCGACGTAAAATCGAGCTTAGTTATTAGAGTTGGGGGTTTCTTCTTTTATACAGTTTTGTGTATTTGTGACGACATTCCATGCCTGGAATTTACATTATGGAACATCTCTCATCCTCGCCTGGTAAATTGTTGCCTTCTCCCTGTGAAGAAAAACACGAAAGATAAAATCATTAAGGATATAATTAAAGCAAGGTTCCTTAGATCATTAAATAGTGAAAGAGCCTGTCTACTTCAGGAATTTTTCGAATTTCTCAGATTGAATTTTACAC
>NW_007473599.1:0-314 GCF_000475195.1 Diaphorina citri
AAATCCAATTTTCTTTCGAATTATTAATGGGAGCTTTATTACAGAACAAGTGAGCATTCTCAATCCACTGATGTATTTGGTGAGCATAGAGCAGTATTTTCAATCAATTGTGTTTTAGTGAGCATATAGAGCAGTATTTTCAATCCATTTACCTATGTATTTTGGTCTAAATATGTAGACATTATTGAGTACATACATGTACGTATAGCTGACCCTTCAAACCTGCAGTTTTTCATTTTTTTGCGGGTCACATTTCCCTAAAAACTTCAAAAGATCCTCAAATTTCCGAGCTCGTTTCAAAAAGTTGACGCGTG
>NW_007473600.1:0-314 GCF_000475195.1 Diaphorina citri
CGAGCAGTATAAATAAGCACTATTATTATTATTATTATTCCCCCTCCCTATTATTCCTTACCCTCCCCCGTACTCCTGATCCTTCTTCTCCTCCATCTCCTTTTTGTTTCCCCTACTTCGACTTTTTCTGCTTCTGCTTGTCCTTTTCCTCCTCCTTCTCCTCATTCTCCTCTTCCCCTTTCGAGTCTTTCAACTGACGGTATATTAAGGGGCCAAATTCCGGCCAGTGCCCTAAATCACCAAAGTATGGAAAAGTATCTTACAAGTGTAATAGCCAATGGAAAAACAGAATTTTGAATTTGGACGAATCATAT
>NW_007473601.1:0-314 GCF_000475195.1 Diaphorina citri
GTTAGAACGGGAAAATCAAAAATAGGTAACTTGGGTATGAATGAACCTACCATAAAGGTACATTGACATAGTAGGAAACTATATATGACTACATGTCGTTGTAGTTTTTACCTACCTTTGTAGGTTACACATAGGGGTATCTATATTGTTTTTTTTATCAACTTTACGAATATTTTGGGGACAATTTAGAGCGGGCTTTTAAAACTTGGCATATTTAGTTACTCACTCAATTATACATGATATGCCATTGCCAAATGAAAAGTTGCCAAATTTTGCACACAACAGTACCTACCTACCCCTGTTTTTTTTTTTTT
>NW_007473602.1:0-314 GCF_000475195.1 Diaphorina citri
AGATTCCATTTCTATCAGAAGGTCAGCTTGTGTGCAGGGGAGGAAAAGAATGTCCATTCTTGTAGCTTTATACAATACGTAGTTTATACAATACCTTACATTTACCTACCTAGTCATTAGGTACCACCTACCTATCTGCAGATGACTTTGTTACCGAATAACCTTGGACCCTAAACAAGGAAAAGTCAACCTTCATGTAGAACTGAAATGGACTACCTACGAGTCAGTTCATAATATCATAATGCATTATTACCTATTAAGTACCTACCACAATTGATTTATTAGACCGTATTTCTCATCACGTCCTAAGATTT
>NW_007473603.1:0-314 GCF_000475195.1 Diaphorina citri
ACTAGAATTGTAACACAGATTCGATTGTGTAGTAATCAAAAAGTTAGCTTCTATGTGAATAGAATAGGATACTCTTGGAACTCTGATGAGCAATGTTCTATTTGTAACTTAAATGAGAATGAAGATCTATACCACTTTTTGTTTAAATGTCCTCACTACTCGTCTTTCAGAAACCATTATTTTAAAAATACTCTGTCGATAAAAGAGCTTGTAGAAAATCCAACCAGATGTGATATTAATAATCTATATTTTTATGTGTTATCAGCACTCAAACTGCGATCATTCCTTCGAAATGAATGAGAACCTGTGGTGAA
>NW_007473604.1:0-314 GCF_000475195.1 Diaphorina citri
GATAATCTTACCATTATATTTACTGTGTGTCTATAGGTTATGGAAGAAGAAGGGTCTAGACCTGCGTATGAACCCGTACGGCTGTATATCTACTGATAAACTTACCATTATATTTACTGTGTGTCTATAGGTTATGGAAGAAGAAGGGTCTAGACCTTCGTATGAACCCGTACGGTTGTATATCTACTGATAAACTTACCATTATATTTACTGTGTGTCTATAGGTTATGGAAGACGAAGGGTCTAGACCTTCGTATGAATCCGTACGGTTGTATATCTACTGATAAACTTACCATTATATTTACTGTGTGTCT
>NW_007473605.1:0-314 GCF_000475195.1 Diaphorina citri
CGAGAACGAACATTATCCCATCAGGATAAAATCCGCCCCGGGTGGGAATCGAACCCGCGGTCTAGCGCTTACAAGGCATTAATTGTATTTATGGGGAATCTAGGAACACGGGATTACCCAGATGGTCACCCATTCGGATACTAACCAAGTGCAAATTTGCTTAGCTTCTGTGTTTCATGAGGAACTGGAGTACATGTTATCTCCGCTGACTTAACCAAAAAATTGTTCCTATCTCAAAGAGATAGAAAAAAGAGAACTTAAATCAGATATTTATGTCATTTTTTTTTTTTTTTTTAAATAAGTTTCCATTTATA
>NW_007473606.1:0-314 GCF_000475195.1 Diaphorina citri
GAGGGACAGAGGAGATAGAGAGACTTAAGGAAAGGGAGAGATAGATACAGAGGACATTGGACAGAGAGAAAGGCGGAGGAAAAGAGAGAGAGAGAGATGGAAGGAAAGAGGGGGAGAAGGAAGAGAGAGAGAGATGGAGGGGGAAGAAAAGAGAGATTTTACCAAATTCGAGGAAACAAGACAGAGAGATCTGACGATAACGTTTTTCGACATTAATTAATTTTTCGGGGCTAAAAATAATCCCCCCAAAAAATACCACTTCGTGGCATAAAAAAGACCCCGCCAAGTCGTTCCTCCCAAAATAAATCAAGTGC
>NW_007473607.1:0-314 GCF_000475195.1 Diaphorina citri
GTCAAAAAAAAAAAAAAAAAAAAAAAAAAAAAAACAGTTGTACAAGAATTGTTCAATTGTTTTGACTTGAAGAATTGAAGGAGCAATACAGCATTGATTGACTATGCATTTCTGCCTAGGTCCTAGTTCTAGATTTGTTCAGAAAACAATGGACTATTCGATTATTGGATTCCTGTTTCTTAATTATTTCTTGTTATAATACTTACAGGGTGGTTAATACGAATTGGGAACATTTTTGAACCGGTATAAAGCTGGGTACACGAGTTTTTTTTTTTTTTTTTTTTTCACTCTCGGCTTTTAAAGCAAGTGTTTAA
>NW_007473608.1:0-314 GCF_000475195.1 Diaphorina citri
TTCAGCAATGTAAAGTTATTTGTTGAAAATTGCAAAGTAAATATTTACCCATTTGTTTTAATATGGGATGTAAAACCCACATGTGCTTGTTACATAATCATAATAATAACAACACGCGATTAAATTTAATGAAGGTAATAATCATTCCTTGTCTTACGCGGCAATTGATCCGACCATAGTAGATATAGTGTTCATTTGGGGCAGGATGTCGTATCACTTAAAGGCTCAAAATCACCAGTGATAATGATTGGGGGAAGTTCTAAATCTCTCTTTGAGTTTCATGGTGATAGTTGATACGAAAGTTTCGTTCTTAA
>NW_007473609.1:0-314 GCF_000475195.1 Diaphorina citri
ATACCTGGACGGAGGGGTCAGATATGGAACTGACGTGTTCAAAGCGCTCGCTCTGGGGGCTAAAATGGTAAGTTTTTTTGTGTGTCCACACTTAGTCGGAGGCCGTCGACTGTGTGTGGACACACCTTTAGTAGTGCTTTACTTGGACTAGGTCTATTTTCCAAAAAGATTACCTCTCTTTTGGTGTGGTAGTGCCTGTACTAAACCATTTTCCGTTCACAAATTAAGAATTTAGTAAAAAAAAAGTACCTACCTACCTACTCGGGATAACATAGGAGTGAACTTTACCTGTCTTGAAGATTTGATTCCCACTT
>NW_007473610.1:0-314 GCF_000475195.1 Diaphorina citri
AGAGTGAGAGAGAGCCTTTAGGTCAAGGAAAACGATGGGAAAAAATAAAAAAAACCTTTTAGAAGCCCGGACCTTCTCAAGACCTTGGTAGGTATGAGGGATTGCGCGAATCTTTGAGACCCTCTCTCTTCACCCCCTCAAGGGTCCTTTCTCCTTAGTCTTGAATTGGAGATCCCTAGATATTGCCCCTTATAAGGACTGTTCCTATACTATAAGAACCTTTTCTTACGTTAGACGTCCCTATATCCCTAGATATTATGCAAAAAAGAAATCTTTTCAAATTCCCATATACTCCCCCTGCGTCTTTATTCTCC
>NW_007473611.1:0-314 GCF_000475195.1 Diaphorina citri
TGAAGATGATGTCCTGAGTGACATCGAAAGCTCACCAATTTAAATAAAATCCTTTTTAATCGTAATTATTATTGTCCTTATTAATTATTTTTATCTGACTTTAATTTTCAAATAATAGAATGTTGAGTAAAAAAAAAAAATCTCAAAACAGCTAAACTCACACCACAAATCACAGTTTTTTATTTATTTATTTCATTTTAAACGCACCATAATAAATTAAAATAAAAAATAATAAAAAAAAAAATAATAAATTACTACTACTACTACTTTATTTCATTTTTGTTTACAAAATATACGTGCAGTTTTTCGATGCG
>NW_007473612.1:0-314 GCF_000475195.1 Diaphorina citri
ATAATTCCGCTCTGGGCGGGAATCGAACCCGCGGGCTAGCGCTTACAAGGCGGACGCGCAACCAACCAAGCTAACTAGGCTGGCTAACTAACTTTTAATTTCTGCTACCATACATAATACAAAGGTCATACAACTAACTAACTAACTAGGTCTAACTTTAATTTGAAGATAAGTAATCCATCCTTAAGATATTTCATATAGGGTATATTCTTAGTCATTTATTAATTATCAAACTGTGAATTATTTAACATGTATTGTAAAATTGTTATTACAAATAATAAATTAAGTATCATTACAAATTCAAAAAAAAAAAA
>NW_007473613.1:0-314 GCF_000475195.1 Diaphorina citri
TACGCGATATTTTGTATCATAGAGATAGCGTTTTGCTTTCTATTGTGTGCAGTTTATAGTCCAAAAGTCGGGAAGTTTTGAGAGCCATTCCTGAAAAAGTTCTGTGTCTCATTTCAATGTGCATACCTATTGGACTAATGTTGAATTCTACAGCGAACTCGAGTTGACGATTTCTCGCGAGTTGTGCGTTCTGCACAGAAACATCTGACACACTAGCGCTATGGGCTCGAAAATTGATGGCGATACAAACTTGAATGAAAGAGATGTAAACTAGGTCGAAAGGAGGTAACAGCTAGGGTAGTGGAATATGGGGG
>NW_007473614.1:0-314 GCF_000475195.1 Diaphorina citri
TCGTTGTAATCTTGGTCAAAAGTCTAGGAATGTGGGCAGTTCAGCTGGCCTTGTAACAACTGGCGTCAAGTAAAATTCCAGTCCAACTGGACAAAATGTACTTTGACTTATGTATGTACCTATGCTTATGTAGGTATAGCTACAAATCCCATTGCAACTGGAGAACTAACTGCACTGGAATGTTACAAATACTGCCTGTTCATCCACCCATTGCAGCCTGTTCATTTCAGGAATACGGACTTTTTTTCCGTTGCAGCTTATCTTCCGAGGTGTGAAAAGTTTTTCAACAAAATTATCAACATTCGCACAAACAA
>NW_007473615.1:0-314 GCF_000475195.1 Diaphorina citri
TAAAAACTTGTGCTACTCTGTCTACCTTTTAAAATTAATCATTTTTTGTTCCGCCACGATGACTTCCAAGAGAATTCCACGGAAATTCCAATGTGTTTCTTGTTTCTTCTTGCTTTTAATTTATTGGACTCTCACTCAAGTGACTCGAGTTTGGGGAAAGAACTTTTGCTGGAGGGGAAGAATGAGTGAGAGTAGTAAGCAGATGGTGTAGTGAACACTTACCCATTGGGTAGGTTGTATACTTTTTCAAAGAACTCCTTGACAGAGGACAGAAGGAACTGTAACTGCTAAGGTCTTATCGTCCCGAAATCGAA
>NW_007473616.1:0-314 GCF_000475195.1 Diaphorina citri
AAACAGAAAATTACATCCGAGAAGAGCTCTTGAGTTTTCTCATCTCAACACTTGAGTAAGCTCTCCCTTCTTCTCCTCTTTATCCTCCTTCTTCTTCTGCCTCTCTTCTCTTTCTCTTTTTCTCCTCCTCCTCTTCCTCCTTCTCCTCCTCTTCTTCCTTCTTCTTCTCCTGCTCCTCTTTCTAATTCTCCTCCTCCCTTCTCCTCCTTCTTCTTCTTCTTCTCCTCTCCCTTCTCTTTCTCTTCCTCCTTCATCACCCTGGCCCTCTCCTCCTCTTCCTCTCCCTACTCCTCGTCCTCCTCCTTCTCTTCCTT
>NW_007473617.1:0-314 GCF_000475195.1 Diaphorina citri
GTAACTAAGTACTCTAAAGTAATGATTTCGAGAGCATTATAATTACCTATTTCTAATATTTTCACTGCCATAAAATGGTCTTATTTTAGAAAGTTCAATTCAAGATAGTAACCACAACTTGAACAGCCTCACGACTTACATCTCATACTCAACTGCACAAGTTGAATGCGAAACAACGCCGCTAGATCGCAGCCATGTAGCTTAGTCCGATCCAAACTGAGCTGGACAAGTGTTGTACCAACCAGCTGCTCACAAAATCTCCCACACACGGTCTGGCTTTCGAAGAACCTGTTGCTTTCCAATTTGAGTACGTT
>NW_007473618.1:0-314 GCF_000475195.1 Diaphorina citri
AGGTGCGAAAAGCATTATGCGACCCGCTTCCGGAAGTCAGACAAGCGGCGGCCAAGACGTTTGACAGTTTGCACTCTACGGTGGGTGTTCGTGCTCTGGATGATATTCTGCCCAATATGTTGACTCAGTTGAATAATCCCGATCCGGAGATATCAGAGAGAACTTTGGACGGATTGCGACAGGTGAGAAATTTTGATATGCTGACCTAATAATCACATTAAAAAAAAGACGAGTGTTTCACCGTCGTTTTTATTTCGTAGCAATGAATCAACTGCTACATTAGACACATGTGGTCTGTGTGGTAGCATGCCCAT
>NW_007473619.1:0-314 GCF_000475195.1 Diaphorina citri
GTTTTCTTCAATGTCAACCACTTATGCCTATCTGAAACCTAAGGACGTGGATCTTGAAACCCCAACAGATTCGAATTTATTATTCTCTATATTTATGTTCATGTTTCTTTTCCAATTCTTTCCTTCCTGTTGAACAACATTACCTTCCAAGTTTTTTTTACGAGGTAAAGGATGTCACCAAATCCCTAGGTACATTGGGGTTTTGGGTCCTTGTTGAGAAGAAAATACTGAGTGTGTTTTCAAACTTTCATGTCTATAAAGTTGAAACTTTTTTACTTTTACGAAACCTGACCTTTGTTTTAGTTGGGATTTTT
>NW_007473620.1:0-314 GCF_000475195.1 Diaphorina citri
GAAAATATTAGTCTTCACTTGAATAAAAACACTACTTTATTGGTGGAAAGGAGCCAACATGTTTCAGCATCTCATGATCTCATGATGCCATCCTTAGGACTAAATTGAAAAATTGTGTGAGTAGCGAGTAGTGTTTTTAGTCTAGTGAAGACTGAAGACTTATTTTCTTCTTATTTTAGTAGAATACCTATTGTTGTTCCCTCCCTAATACCTACATAATGTAAAAGCCTAAAACGTTGAATCATGAATCTTACCCCACAATACCTACTTTTAAAAAGTTAAAAATGTAATTTATTTCACTTAAGGCAGGTATG
>NW_007473621.1:0-314 GCF_000475195.1 Diaphorina citri
TATTGTTACCCTGTATTTTGCTGTGGTTGTCAAAGTTATGTGTGGTGAGAGAGAAAGCTCACACGTTTGATGGTCTGCAATGGCATGAATATACGTATGTATGCTATGTATAATACGAGTTATACGAGTATTACTTACTATTAGACCAATAACACACGAGATGTCGAGTCTTGCTACGAGTAGGTACTTTGAAAGTAAAACTCCATATGGCATTCTTACATTCATGCTACATATTGGCACGCTGTATCTTCATGTTCAGAGTAGTTTGACGCCGTCGATCGATGGTCGACCGATGTCGACTGAAACCGTACACT
>NW_007473622.1:0-314 GCF_000475195.1 Diaphorina citri
CAGTGTAAAAGCTGACGAAAGCGCAAACGAGGATGTAGATGAGTCATATCTGGTGATACCAGATATAGCAAACTACCCTGAATATTTGAATCCCTTCAATAATGACGAAGATGATATTGAGAAAAGAAAATCAAATGTAGTCAAAGTAACAGTCACTGAACTCGGTGAAAGCTCAAGATTTGAAACCGATGGCAGCATACATAGCTCGATGACAACTTTGACTGACGAGAGTGGTAGCAGTAGATCAAGGAGAAGGCGGAGGAGAAGGAAATTAAAAGTGCAAATAGGAAGTGTAGAGAACGTGCCTATTTCCA
>NW_007473623.1:0-314 GCF_000475195.1 Diaphorina citri
ATGAAAGTTCGCGCGAATTTTTTTTTCCTATACAGCATATAAGGTCGTGACTTGAAACGTTGGTGAGCGAATTGAACTATGTTCCGACACCTAATTTTTGATCAGAGTATATTATTTAGAAAGCTGAGAAAACGAGCTTTCCAACCATGTATGTCGCATTTGGACAAAAGGCCTCTCAGCTCCAGTATGAATAAAAGTTCGCGCGAAAAAAGTTTCCATATATTGCATATAAGGTTGTGACTAGAATCGTTGGTGAGCGAATTGAACTGTGTTCCGACACCTAATTTTTGATCAGAGTATATTATTTAGAAAGC
>NW_007473624.1:0-314 GCF_000475195.1 Diaphorina citri
CTTGGAGCAGGTTTTTCATGCCCAACTATTTTCTGAACAGACAGACTTTTGTTTGAATGAACAACTTTCATCTGTTCTCTTTTCTTTTCATGAACGCCTACAAGTTCATTTGATTAGAAGATTAGTTTAATTTCAGACGGCCGTTGATGTTTTTGTTTGTGCTATTTAACATCGATTCGTTACAAATTGTGTTCAATACATAACATTTCAAATTTGATAATATTAGAATACCAGTCTTTATTGAGGTAGATGTAAAATTTACATAGGTTTAAGCAACAATATGCATATAGGAAGCCATTCATCGAATGATACGA
>NW_007473625.1:0-314 GCF_000475195.1 Diaphorina citri
TCAAAAGTAGGTAAATCCTCGAAAACAGAAAAATACGAAAAAGAGGCAGAATAGGAAGTACTGATGGAATAAAACAAAAACAACAATGACAAAAAGAGAATAACGGAACTTTATCCCCGCCTGTTTTATTGAAAAGAAAAACAATTTCGACCAGGACAAATAGAAAAGTGTTCCATCTCAAGTAGAATGTCTACACAGACCACTAGATCAGACACTTGACTTGATTAAAAACTAGAACACGACGGCTTTATCCCTTCTTATCTGCTGGTCTAGTCCCTGACAAAGAAATAATGGTCAAACAATATACTGGATGT
>NW_007473626.1:0-314 GCF_000475195.1 Diaphorina citri
AGACGAACTTTGCCCACAGTCCCGCACATTGGACAGTTCTAAATAAATGCTCTTGTGCTTGACCAAGTGTCACTCAAATATGATGGCAATATGGCACAGGATTATTAACGCCATATTACGATTATAGGTAGATGAGATATCCGTAATCCATAGGCTTCTAATAGATACTACGTGGCTAGGATGACCATAAGTCATGCCTTATAAGACGTAAGTGGCTCCTTCAATCCTGAGAGAAGGTAAGGCTGTGAATTCGTAATGAGAACTTGAGACCAACTTATGGCTGAGTTGCCAACTTGTGCCCACATATGGCGGCC
>NW_007473627.1:0-314 GCF_000475195.1 Diaphorina citri
AATAATAATAATAAAATCTCTCCTCTTCCCCTTGCCTTAATATTTTCATTGTGGTTGACCTTCACAATATGCTGTATAGCTATAAACTTCGTGAAGAATGAACCAAAACCATTTTGGTGTGGTGGTGCCACCAGTTTTTGGTACAGGTGGATAGTTGGATGCCGTTGAGATATATTGAACAGCGGTGCTCAAATTTTGGTTCTGAATGAACCCCGAAAAATCCCTAGTTTCAAATGAAAGTTGTTTTCGTTGAGACTAGGAACCGAAAATTCTACATTTAGTTTCTCTGATTCTGATGAAATTTGGCAAAAAAA
>NW_007473628.1:0-314 GCF_000475195.1 Diaphorina citri
TTACCTAAATAGGTACTTACGTATCTTTTTTTACTAGATTTTTTGGTGTCATAAATTCCTACCATACCAAAAGGTACCGACCTACGTAGATAAGTTGAGTTTTTACTTTCTGTTTTTTTTTCTTCTTTTTCTTCTTCTTCTTCTTCTTCTTTTTTTCTTTTTAAGAAAGATTGTTGAGGTATTGAGTTTTTTCATCCTCAACAAATTACACAACTATGTAGTAGGTACCTATAACTTTAACTAACACACTTCAAACCAGGAAAAGGAAAGTAAAAAGTGGAGGAAATAACAGCGGTCGGATGGAAGAGCTCCTT
>NW_007473629.1:0-314 GCF_000475195.1 Diaphorina citri
TCTTCCTTCTCTCTTCGATTTCGGGACGATAAGACCCTAGCAGTTACAGTTCCCTCTATCAAACCTCTTAAAAAAAAATCTTGGAATTTTTATATTCGATCGCTCTTAGGAATTTGCAAAGTTAATGAAAACTCTTCGTTTCCCGTTTTTCTTTTCTTTCGGACTTCTTTGTCCCCTCTTTGTTTCTTCCGAATCTGTAGAGCTAGTCTTCTGTTTTTCACCAGTATTTCCCTTAGTAGGTAGGGGAAGGGTGGGCAAAACGGCCAGTGCGGGCAAAATGGACTTTGGTGAAATCTCCACTGTCTTGTGCTGCA
>NW_007473630.1:0-314 GCF_000475195.1 Diaphorina citri
ATAGACTACAGAACTCCCTCAGAAAAAAGTGTCCAAATCAAAGAAACCATTGACAAAACAAAGCCTTTCTTAAAAACGATGTCAAGGGAACCCCCATTATGCCCGCCATTCACACTCAGACGGTCTGACAGACCTAAGTCTCGATCTTTTTCCGCCATACATGTTAAAACGGTTTGGTGAACATTGGCCTGATCGAACCCAAAGTCTAATTTTTATCAAAATCGTGCTAACAGTTCCAGAGTTACATTGCGTTGCAACAAACAAGCAGATGAGCTTACAAACGGACAAACTCGAGAAAATTGTCAAGTTAAAAG
>NW_007473631.1:0-314 GCF_000475195.1 Diaphorina citri
AATTGGAAAAAACAAGATTTTTCTTCGAATAGGGTGGGAGACTTAAATAGTGGCCATACCCCTTTACCACACAAGAATGATTTTTATTGTAATAATCGGATGATCCTATTGGTTCTATGAAAGCTACCTATTAGATGCGTGGCCGAGTGGGTGTTACACTATGCACGACGGAGGTCCCTGCGCAGTCGAATTTTTTCGGCCTTTTGCTCAGAAACTAGGGTGCCGGAAGCCCAATCGAGTGACTGTGGGTTCCGGAACTCTAATATGGAACTCGACAAGCTTGGGATCCTTGACATTACAATATAGCATTCCAA
>NW_007473632.1:0-314 GCF_000475195.1 Diaphorina citri
GACGAAGCATACAATATGCTTACTCATCTGAGACATACAGCACCTGACTTTCATATTGATGAGTACAAGGTCATTGACCTGGCCAGAGTGTGTGTACAACAAGACCAGTTCCAAAGTAAGTACAAGAGCGAATTTGCTGATTGTCTTTTTCACTTTTTTCTGGAGATGTCTACAGAACATCACACAGGCCTTTTTGCGAGCTTAGTTAGCTTGGTTGGTAGTGCGTCGGCCTTGTGCTAGGTCTGGAGATGTCTACAGAACATCACACAGGCCTTTTTGCGAGCTTAGTTAGCTTGGTTGGTAGTGCGTCGGCC
>NW_007473633.1:0-314 GCF_000475195.1 Diaphorina citri
CTCAGGAACAGTAAGCTGTCGATAGATTCGTCCCCCAATCTACTCCGTAACTTATTTTGGATATAACCAGCTGCAGAGAATGCTCTCTCCGCCTCTACACTAGTTGGAGGTACTGACCTCAAAAAGTTATAGACTTTTGTAAGGTAATACCCTCGTGTACCGTTGGTTTCAAACAAGCTACATTCTTTCCTAATTGTGGACATAAGATCGGATTGTTTTACGTCCGGTTCTATCGCCATCTGACTGTTTTCAATGGCCTTCTCCAATAACATTTTCAGGGATTCATTTTCTGATCCTGTAGAACATCCCTCAGA
>NW_007473634.1:0-314 GCF_000475195.1 Diaphorina citri
TTCGTAGAGTAGTGTACACAGGTGATAGAGTGCTCTGCGACCTGTGTACACTACTCTACGAACTTGCTAGACTCCGTAGAGATAGGTCTCGCGAGACAAAGTCTGCAGTGTAAGTACTGGAACCTTTAGAATCAAAGACAATAATTGTTTTCAGCCTTTCCACTTAAGAATCTAAGTGAGAAATTAACTCTTTGAAATATTTGCAATAGAAAAATGAGTGCATTATGTTATTGTGTGCTAGAATTTGAACCTACATATATTATTAAATTTATTACTTATTTTTGAATTCCAGATGGTGATTGCTAAACAAGAGA
>NW_007473635.1:0-314 GCF_000475195.1 Diaphorina citri
GTAAGCGCTAGGCCGCGGGTTCGATTCCCGCCCAGGGCGGATTTTATCCTGATGGGATAATGTTCGTTCTCGGAACGGGGCTGGCTTTCTGCTATCCTGTCTTCCTTCTCTCTTCGATTTCGGGACGATAAGACCATAGTAGTTACAGTTCCCTCTGTCAAACCCCTTAAAAAAAATGTACATGTACGAAGAAGTAACTACTTGAATAAGTGCATGATAAAAAAATGGAAGAAAATAATTATCTAAATTTGAAAATAGGTATAAGTACCTATGCTGATATTGAAAAATAGTGATAACAAAATGCGTAGATAGGT
>NW_007473636.1:0-314 GCF_000475195.1 Diaphorina citri
CATCTTTAAAATTTGGCTTTAATAGAGGCAATTTCCCTGTATTACAGGACTTATAAGTTTCATGAAACGGGGCCCTGAACACAATTTAAGTCCTCGAACTTTGCACCGAAGTTTAAATTTTTGAGCTAACAAACGAAGGAAATGAAGTAGGTAATTATGTAATATGTCACCCTAAAGAGTCTAACCAGTGACTTTTGTGGTGTCACTTCTTAGTGTACCACGTGACAACAAAAGTGGACAGAGATAAATTCTAAAAAGTGTAGGAGAGAATGAATGAAAATAACAAGAAGAAGACGACGACAAAAAAGGCGAAG
>NW_007473637.1:0-314 GCF_000475195.1 Diaphorina citri
TACTTGCGTAGGCACTGTACCTCTGTATCAGGTCAATCGGTAAATTGAAAGTGCAGTGAATTTTTTCAGTTGAGTGAATTCGTCAGTTTTAGTTGCGGTCAAGGTCTCGAGGTCAAGTTTTGCTGATCTGAAGGTTAAGGGTTCAAGGCCATGCATAAGATATTGAATATTGATTTTTTTCTGAAGCTGTGTCCACACATAGTCGATGGCCGTCGATCGACGAGGTGAATCTATATTGTACCAGCTGAATTCCGTCGCTTCGCTCCGGAATCCCGCTAGTTCATCCCGAGGCATGGCCAAACTTGTGGAAAAGG
>NW_007473638.1:0-314 GCF_000475195.1 Diaphorina citri
GAAAATGATTTCGTACGTAGTATTTCGATGACGAAATCTTCGCAGTGAGAAATTTCAACTCCTAAGCATTCTCCCCCCTTCCAATTTCCGAGTGGTTCTCAAAATACACTTCTCGGATTTTGGGAGCCCATTATTGAGTCGGATGCAACAGTTGAACTTTGGAGTCCTTCTAATCCGCGTGTTATCAAAACTTCAATCTGGTCGTTTTTGAGTCTGATTTTGGGTTGCTCTGGTAAAAAAAGTGTCCCTCGGAATGTTAAAAACATGGAATCCGTAGGTTCTAGGTTGAGAACTGTCACTATCTATCCCTACTT
>NW_007473639.1:0-314 GCF_000475195.1 Diaphorina citri
TCATGAAGTGTGCACCGCGCCTAAATGTTGAGCCTGATTTGTTGGAGAAAGTTTATTTTCCTCAAGTGTGTGTAGTGAGGAAAGTTTTTGATGAGGAGATGAAAGTTTTCTAATCGTCTGAATGAAGAATATTATTTAGATGATGATCATGTCATAATATCTTATAGTACGAGCTTTCAGTATGATAATTATTACTATGCTAGCGCTTCACCCCACCAAGTTAAAATACAAAACCTACCTATATCATGCTTCAGTAAATTACACATTGGCAGGTAGGTACCTAGTACGTCTTTCTTGTAAGCGCTAGGTCACGG
>NW_007473640.1:0-314 GCF_000475195.1 Diaphorina citri
TGGATTTTTCACAACTTTTTACGTAGGAATCGACCTTTTATTCATAATTTTTACCCAACTGCAACTGCTCCTTTTTTTTCTTATTTTGATCCTCAAGTAACCATTTTTGTACTAATATTCTGTTTCTTTTGTTGTCTGAAATCTGTGCCTGATCCTTGAGTGACTGAGGCAGCAAATTGTAGATTTTCTTCCCCAAGTATGTAAAATGTCTCATGGTTAGTGATTTGTGTACTGACTTTATGCGCACTTGTGTTGGTCGTCTGGTATTGTAAGTATTAGTCATAAATGTCCAGTGTGTCGATTGTTTTAATGAA
>NW_007473641.1:0-314 GCF_000475195.1 Diaphorina citri
GATGGTTTTATTTATGGCGCTTGTAGAACGACATTACGACTGTTGATTGGTTAACAACATGATCTCATATCCGTGTTTTTATTTCTTCTGTTCCAGGTATGTTGTTATCTTAACATGAACATTGGAGGTGTTTGTACAAGATAGAGTTGATCAAATTAGCCTTAAGATCTGGGTAATTCTTTCATTAATTTATTTATTTATTTTCTTCATTAACCTGAGTTTTGTACAGAATCTAGACAATTTGCACTTAAATATTGTACTGGGTAAATAAACTGTGTAATAATCTAATAATTTAAAGAATGGAGGTGTTGAAC
>NW_007473642.1:0-314 GCF_000475195.1 Diaphorina citri
CCTATTTGATTCGCTCTCTCGTTACTATCAACTCTTCTCAGGTTCCTATTTACATCGACTAAATTCCTATCTTTCTCTATCCTTGAAGGCTGTCTTTCAACTCGGTTACTCTCTTTGGGTAAGTACTCTCTATTTACAATGTTTCTCTTAATGTCTATGTCCCTGTTTACATTTCTACAAGCGTCCTTGTCTCTAGACAACGCATTCTTACTGTATCGATTATCAGGTTCGTCGATTCTATTATTTCTATTGTTTAGATTATTGTGTATGTACTCGTCGCTTGTCTTGCTCCATTCAGTGTTGATGTTCTTCCT
>NW_007473643.1:0-314 GCF_000475195.1 Diaphorina citri
GGGTAGGAAGGTAGGAGAGGGGGAGGGGACACAAACACTTTGTTCCAATTTAGGGGAAAAACTTCGTCGAGACGTTTATAGTTTAAACTCATTTTATTATGTTTTTCTTCTTCTTCTCCTCCTCCTCCTCCTCCTTCTTTTTCATCTTCCTCTTCTCCTCCTCCGTCTTCTAGACAAGGGGAAACGGTACCCACTTACGAGAGAAAAAACCTTTGTTTTCACTTTTTTATGTTATGTTTTTACACGGAAAGTGTTGCGAAGCTCTGCTTGGAAACTTGGAATTTATCGAATTTTCCGTGTTTTTATAGTTCAGA
>NW_007473644.1:0-314 GCF_000475195.1 Diaphorina citri
TGCTTTCTCCGCGGTTCAGTCGATAGTTTTTTCCTCTCCCAAATTTTTTGAATAACTTTGGTAATAATGGTTTAAGAGTGGTGTAATTTTGCATAGACCCTCATTTTGGGGCAATAATTAATATAAAGGTACTTTTTTCTTCTAATCAGTGCATTTATTCTGTTTTTCATACGTTTTTTAGTTGTGTCCATTCCCCTCTCACTGTTTTGCATGTTTTCCTTTGTTTGCTAATGCCCTGTCTTCAAAATATGTTCCATATCTAATTTTCTTGTGCCTCTTTTTGATATCTATCTTCTTTTTTTCTTTTTTATTTT
>NW_007473645.1:0-314 GCF_000475195.1 Diaphorina citri
CCGAGAGTCTAACCCACATTGGTCAACCCGTTTGGAAGGGTTGAATCCCCATTAGGTGGGTTGAACCCAGTTTGGATGGGTTTAAGCTGTAGCGGGCTGTTGCTGTTGGTCCTCTTCGTCTTCCTCATCATCAAATCCATCCGATGGTTCCCCCAAGGCGTGTACAAACTCTGAAAGAGGAACATAGGAGACTTTGAGAATTCAGCATTTTAGATTAACTTATCTTATGAATCTGAATTCCAATTGGTTAATCCTTTTTATTACATGCTCAAAAAGTAAAAATGCTAACCCATAAGGTAGTAGTGTAGACGTTG
>NW_007473646.1:0-314 GCF_000475195.1 Diaphorina citri
CAACGCATGGTCATGCATTTGGCCAGTGAAGAACTTGTTGAGTCTTTTACCCAAGAGCACGACCATGTTATGATCAATGATGAAAAGTTTCTGGTCAAAAGATTAGTAAATCCTGGATTTAAGGTACTCTTCAACCACGTCAACCCTAGCGTACCGAATTCCCTCCTATTACAGGAGATTAGTAAGTACGCTCGCCCACTTTCAGCCATTACCTACGTACACACTGGTTTACGCGATGCAAGGTTGAACCACATCTTCTCCTATCGCCGCCAAGTGTTCGTAGACGTAAAGGATAACATTCCCAATGTAATAAC
>NW_007473647.1:0-314 GCF_000475195.1 Diaphorina citri
CCGGCCGTAGGGACTTTTCAGACTCTTAACACTTTGTTTGCCATATTGAGAGACCGCCACTTTCGGCGACATGTCCTTTATATTGAGTGACACTGCTGTGTCTTAACATGAGGGACGTCCTCTACTCGAAATGATCTTTCTGGGTGTCTCATCGCAAATATTAAGAGACAATCCTTTGTCCTTGTTCCTTGCGATAATCATCATTTGTCTTAGAAAACAAATTTGTTATTCCTTTAACCCTTTGTTTTAATCCCCATTTAGAATTTTTCAGTCATGTAAAAAAAGGACTTTATAGTATTTCTATTTGAGGGAGT
>NW_007473648.1:0-314 GCF_000475195.1 Diaphorina citri
TCCATTCACAGTTCATAGTTCACACACTGATCGCTCTATCTCTAGAACCACAACACCTAGAAAGCTGAAATTTGGTAGAGATATTCCTTTTATGGTCTAGGTGTGCAATAAGAAAGGATTTTGCGAAAATCTAAACCGATCCTGAGATATGATCAATTTTTGATCGCTAAAATAACCATAAGAAATACACAGAGTGCAGAGACTGCGAGAGAGAAAACTTTTCCTCGCTCGCCTAATGTTCGAGTTTCGTTTATGTTTTTAGTTTGATAACTACAAGTTCGGCCATGCCTTTTCCACAAGTTTGGCCATGCCTC
>NW_007473649.1:0-314 GCF_000475195.1 Diaphorina citri
TACATTTGATAAGATGAGGGTCTGCCATATGATTTTCTAATTTTAAAATGGGTACCTGACCTATAACCAACACTGTTTCCCATCGTGAACATCTTTTTTTAGGTGGACATGGGAGGGTTTTTGACAACATAGATCGTATTTTTCGCTGCAATTTTAACCAGCTCCTACCTAATTCATCCTCACAAAGATAAAAGTCATTTGGTTGGAGTAGGGAAAAAACACATCTGCGCGGTTTGAAAATCACAACCTGTGAACGTCCTCAATCGAACTACCGAAAATAAGTTAAAATATATTACATTACGTACAAGGTGTCG
>NW_007473650.1:0-314 GCF_000475195.1 Diaphorina citri
ATCAATGTGACAGCAATGAGTCATCAACCCAAAATGAAGGAACCAATCAGATTGTAGGAAATCCTTACATTGTTGCAACTGAGGTAAAGGTCTATTTTTGATAAACTCTCTCTTTTAAAATGCAGACTTGCAGAGGTAGCTCTTTGTTCAGAGGTTGGATTCCAGAACAGGTAAGGTGGATATCGCCTTACCTGACTTTGTTTCACTGTCGGAGGAAGCACTGTGCAAAATTAACGCCCCTTTTAAAGATTCTCTACCATTGCACATGTGACATGTTTGGCAACAATGCCTATTTTTTTGCTGTCACATTGATC
>NW_007473651.1:0-314 GCF_000475195.1 Diaphorina citri
GGGGGGAAGGGAGGGAGGGAGAGAGAAAGAAAGACGGGAGATTTACCCAGCTCATTATAAATTCCTATTCTTTGGGATTTTCTGTGTTTATTTGAAGAAATCACGATCCAGGATTTGTCACATAATGTCTAACCTGGGTTTTCCGTAACTGAGAGTTTGGCTTGATAAAATATAGAATTGAGCTTATTGGCAGAGGCAGCCCGAGGCAATTAGTAAGAACATGATCGGTAATTAGCAAAAACATGAAGATCGAATGATAAATGACTGATTGTTATTAGATATTTATGTAGGTATTAAGAGAATCAAAGACTTCG
>NW_007473652.1:0-314 GCF_000475195.1 Diaphorina citri
AAATAAGGTAAGCCATTATCTAATTTGGGTGTCTAATATGAATCTAATTAATAATAATTCATATAGATTAATTAAGAATCTACCTGATATCTTAATTCCTTGGTGGTGTCAAAACGCCCAGTAATGAGGAGGGCGTAGGTTCAATCCCAGCCGAGGTGTGGAATTTTATCCTGAACTTCGTTTGAGAATTTGAGCACAATCTGAGAAGTAGCCTACTCTTGGTTCTACTCAAGTATTTCGCATGTCAAGTAATAGGTACCTACCTATAAATTTTGAGTATTTCAGAAAACCCTTCCGACTCAAAGGTCGGTCTA
>NW_007473653.1:0-314 GCF_000475195.1 Diaphorina citri
TTTTTCCTTACTGGTTTTCCCGGGTTATAGTATCACAAGAAAGAAGAAAGTTATTTTTCTGTCATGGTTTATCTATTTTATCTCCAGTTAAAAAAATCATAAAAATAAAATAATTAAACACATTAAATATGTTAACAAATCTGGTTGAAAAACAAAATTCGTTACAATCCGCGCATAGGCAGAGGTAGACTGAAAAAACGTATAATTATACTTACTAAAATGAAGACCTCTAAGGCTCAACCAGGCATAAGAGGCTGAGTTCTTTGAAGAATACTGTAGGCTGAGTTCTTTATACATAGAATACTGTAGAAAAG
>NW_007473654.1:0-314 GCF_000475195.1 Diaphorina citri
AGAAGGGGCCGCACCCTGAAGTTAATGTTAATTCAAATTCCGGGGCGAAAGGCTCTCAAAGATGTTAATAAAAAAAAAAGGTTAGGTTAGGTTAGGTTGGGTTGGGTTGGGTTAGGTTAGGTTAGGTTGGGTTGGGTTTCTTTAAAAGGAGAGATTTTATAGCGTTTTGAACACAATTTTCCGCCCCACGAAGGAATCGAACCCGGGATCTAGCACTTACAAGAGAGACTCACTATCTTGGGCTGGCAGATTTTTTTTTCTTTTTAACTAGCTCTGAGTTAACGCCGCGCCGCGCGCCGGTGCCATCATAACCG
>NW_007473655.1:0-314 GCF_000475195.1 Diaphorina citri
AAAAGTTTCACCATTCGATTCCGCGTGAAAAATCACATGGGATCAACTATTCACTTGCTTAATTGGTAACGGTTCACATATAAAAGGGAAATTTGTTGACACAGGGGAGTATCGAACCCGCAACTTCTCAACTGTAAGTCAGAGAGTGCTAAAAGTATCACCATTCGATTCCGCGTGAAAAATCACATGAGATTGACTATTCACTTGCTTATTTGGTAACGGTTCACAAATAAAAGGGAAATTTGTTGACACAGGGGAGTATCGAACCCGCAACTTCTCAACCGTAAGTCAGACAGTACTAAAAGTAGCAACAT
>NW_007473656.1:0-314 GCF_000475195.1 Diaphorina citri
TAAAAAATAGGTACTATGCAAAAAATCACCACTCAAAACGAAGGATTTCCACTAGAAAACAATTTATAAACAGGGAGCGAAAATGCACGCACCTCACGGAAAATTGTTTCCTCGCGAATGTCCATCATCCTTAATATCTTCTCTAAAGTTCTGCTCAAGTTCTATTCTGGGGTAAAGAAAATAAGCTGGTGGGTACGGAAGAACAAGATTCAAAAGAAGGGAAAAAGTAGCTATGGTGAGAAAGTACAAGGATCGACAAAAGTAAGTCAAGAGAAGTAATGGAATGGTGGGAAGAAATTGTATTATGGTGGGAG
>NW_007473657.1:0-314 GCF_000475195.1 Diaphorina citri
GTTATTGAGGTATGGATCCACACTGTATACCTACTCGCCCAACTACGCTCTTGATCCTCTCTGTAAACTACAAAGACGCATAAAAAGAACTCTGTTCGAAGATAAAAGGATCAACTGTTTGACACCAGGAGAGCTTGCTATCTTTGTAACCCTAACCACATACTTTACAGATGAGAGATTTAGGAAACTTCACCAACACCCCCACAGTCTGCGGATCCAAAGGTTCGCGCGAACTAAAGTCTACTCAATCGAATTCGGGGACCGAAGATTAGAATACCTAATGCCCACTCTACTCAACACTTTTTGCCAAGAAT
>NW_007473658.1:0-314 GCF_000475195.1 Diaphorina citri
CAGTAATAATAGAAACGGTAAGAATAATGTTAATACATAGGATGTCTAATATAAACCTAACAAATAATCAATGATGAAGGAAGACATGGGGGCCTGGAATTTAGGAAGGGCTGAAATATAGGAAGGCTGTTGGAAAGCATGGAAAATTTGGGAAGAGTCAGTGTAAGTACATATTTAAAGTAATTGAGTCAATGACTCCACAGTGTACCCTGATGATTACTCAACTGAGTGAAGTTGGATGAGAGTATCTCAAAGTCACCTTAATCCTTAAACTAACTCACCTTAATCCTTAAACAAGATCGGGGGGCAGATGG
>NW_007473659.1:0-314 GCF_000475195.1 Diaphorina citri
GGAGGTTACAGTTCCCTCTATCAAACCTCTCTTGAAAAAAATCGCATCATATTATATTATTATATTGTGAGTGAACTGAAACTGAACTACGTTGAACTTCCAAGTGAAAGTGAGTGAGTCTCAGTTATGTTCAGTTGGCTGAGGATTTTGACCGTGGGAACCCCAGTTCGAACCCAAGTAGCGACATGAAAAAAATGTGACAAATAAAGGAACTAGGAAAGAAAGAAAGGAAGGAACTATACCGTGCCCTACTTTTTCCAGTTTATAGACATTTTCAAATTATTCTGTCTGTACCAAATACATAAGACATTCTT
>NW_007473660.1:0-314 GCF_000475195.1 Diaphorina citri
TAGTCTGGCTGGGGGACTTTAAACAGGGAGTATATTATACCAGCCTTTTCCTTGCTAAAGTAATAGCAAAGGTTGAGTGCGAAGGGCATCCTCTAGTAACATTTGTTGCCAAAACCAAATGTCAGCCCAAAGCAATCACCCTAGTAAGGACTGATCGAAAGGCTGACGAAAAACGCCGAACCCCTCTGTACACGGGAAAAGGCGAGAAAGCAGAAGAAGATACACTATCTTTTTTTCTAGCACATATTTCAACTAGCTCCTCAATAATTGTCCTCACATGGCTCAATAATTTACTTTACATACCATATGTAGAC
>NW_007473661.1:0-314 GCF_000475195.1 Diaphorina citri
AACTGCACTCCCGGTTTAGTTTTAGGGAACTGAGATCTAACTCATTCCATGAGTAGTTGAGTAGTCAACTAAAGAGAGTGTGTGGTTTTCTGGACTTGAAGTTGGCACGTACCTTGTTTTGTACTGAATGTTTCAGGTCTAAATTCCAGACCCGTCTTCAGCAGATTGTCAGAATTATATATCATCCTCGACCTCCAACTTGTCAATTAACACATTAAAAAATGATCCCCAAACTCATTGTAATAGAAAGTTGTTGTTTTCAAATGCTCGGAGTTGACTATTAGGTCAATTTTCCTTGTAAGAGAAAGTAAAAA
>NW_007473662.1:0-314 GCF_000475195.1 Diaphorina citri
ATTAAACGAGACGTCCAAGTCACGAAGTTGACGGACGCTTGCACATTGCTCGCTTAGATATTTCAATCCCAAGTGAGATACACGGTTACAACTTAGATTCAGCTTTTGTAGCTTGGACAAATTCTTCAGATTTTCAGAAAGAGCCTTGATGTCATCGTCTTGAAGGAAAGATCTGGCGAGGTGAAGTTCAACTAGGTCTGTCCAATGGAGAATAGTTCTAAACAGCGTGAGTAGCGTAGGGGTAGATTTAGCACAGGTACATATGGTGAACCGAGGTGTATCTGCGTTGCTTAGGGCATGGACAAAGTGCTTGT
>NW_007473663.1:0-314 GCF_000475195.1 Diaphorina citri
AGAAGATATTTCCCAACAAGCTTCCTTGAGGGACTGAGGATGTTGGAAAATAAGGAGAGGAGAGAACATTGTTGAATTTGACCCGAAGACTGCGGTTATTTAGGTAGGAACCAAAAAGTTTAACTAAAGGAAGAGGAAACCCAAAATTGAAGAGCTTAGAAAGAAGAGTATGATGGCAAACCCGGTCAAAAGCGGACATAATATCGGTATAGATAACATCAATTTGGGTACAATTGGGAAGGAGAAGGGATAGATTATGGTAGAAAGAGGAAAGGTTACTAACAGTTGATCTAGCTCTGGTAAAGCCATGCTGT
>NW_007473664.1:0-314 GCF_000475195.1 Diaphorina citri
AGACAGACGTTCCTTGTTGATCACTTCACGCTCTGGAGGAACTGAGGAACAAAACACAGGATGTAGGGGATGTTATTAAACCGGGATACGGAACATGGTAGATGGTGATTACTGAGGAGATAGTGATAAAATGGCAGTGGCATTGCAAGAAGAATGAAATAACTTCATAGAAACATATTGTCAATTATACAACAAGAAGTAAATTGACATATTATATGTAGAGGTTCCCTTTACCCGTATGCGTGGGGTACCGTACCAACATAATAGAAAGAAAGTAACCTAATAAAATAATAAATAACTGTAAAACACCTACA
>NW_007473665.1:0-314 GCF_000475195.1 Diaphorina citri
AAGCGAATCTACCTACCCATCTTATAAGTTAGAAAGAGAACCAAATAAAATTGACAAAAACAAAACCATTTGAAAGTAGAAAAATATGAGGAGCAGGAGGAGGAGCAGGAGGAGAAGGAAGAGGAGGAGAAAGAAAAGGAAGTATTCCAATTTTGCTACTAGTTTTCCTTTGTTTCATAACCGCTTTCGATCAGTCCAAATTTAATAATATTAGTCAAAAATTTCAATAGGTTATCCAGACAGTATTATAGAAGCATTGAACCCTTACGTAAGATCATATTTTATGTGTAGCACATTGCATAACTAAAAAGATA
>NW_007473666.1:0-314 GCF_000475195.1 Diaphorina citri
CGCACTTCTGACTTCAGGGCTCCGTCAACTACAATACGACCTTCCTTCCTGTAATATAAACCAACATAGTACAGTTACACTCACATTCTTCCAATAAGACTAGTCAGCCCTTTTATAAGGAGTTTACTTAAAGTCATTTTTTAAAAACTGCGAAGGTTTTTGGTGAAGGTGTTTTACCCTCCATTTGGCAACAAGTTTTCTGCCCCATCATCACTTATGTTAAGCAACATGAACCTATCCCCTCAGACTTACCTGTTTCTCTCCACAGATACTGAATGCCACTTGTCATCATTGAGTTTATAACTTGTCTCTAC
>NW_007473667.1:0-314 GCF_000475195.1 Diaphorina citri
AAGTAGAAACCTCTCTACAAAAGCTTTTTAATTCGAGCATAATTAAAAAAACGAGGTCAATTTAGCATATTTCATAGACTGATGATGCTTCACTTTTCAATGGTAGGAACATTATGAAAAGATAATTTTCAGTTGTTATATTAAGTGTGGCAATTCAAAAAATATTTCCTTTAAAAAATATTATCGAGAAATAAGAAATAGGTACACATCTACTCTTATAAACAGGAGTCAGGATGGAACATATAGCATTTTAAATTCAGGAAAAAAATGCATTCTCAGGATAAATTTCTAAAGATATTTTTAATTAATAAAAA
>NW_007473668.1:0-314 GCF_000475195.1 Diaphorina citri
TTAACGTTCCTTGTAAAAAGTTTCCGAGTTTGTTCTTGTTGTTTTATAGTAGTTTTAGAAGTTTGTGTGACAACACACAAACTTGGCGTGATTTTTCAGCACTAAACTTCATGCTTCTTGCTTTATGTGTACGAACGAATATGATGTTTTTTCATTATCTTTTCTGCAGATGTTAGGATGAGTTCTCGGGACACTTCTGTACCTAATACTGATTATTCACGAAAATTCCATATGTCATATGGTTATGGCTTGAAAGTAGATATTGTTGCTCTTGATTAAATGAAACACGATGATATTTGACTTGCTTTGAACTA
>NW_007473669.1:0-314 GCF_000475195.1 Diaphorina citri
CTGCGCTCCTACCAATTTAGATCTAATGTCCTCAATTGTAGGTAACTGATATTGAGACCTCATGATGGCTCTATTCAATGGTCTTGGGTCCAAACAAACCCTAAGCGAGCCATCCGGCTTCTCAACCAATACAACAGAATTCAACCATTCTGTAGGTTTGTCCAATTTTTTAATGACATTCATTTGACACATTCTGTCTATCTCAGCCTTGTAAGTATCAAGTAACTTAAAAGGAATCCTTCTTGGAGGATCTACATTAGGAACTGCATTTTCCTTCAACTCAATTTTGACATACCCGGGTAAACAACCAAGTC
>NW_007473670.1:0-314 GCF_000475195.1 Diaphorina citri
TTGGACAGGAAGGGGAGAGAACGGAGGTGGTAGTTTTGATTCTTATCTTTTCATTTTGGTATTAAATGATAATTATCTCTTGAAATTTTCATCCATAACTTCAAATGTTAATCCATTTATTATTCTTTGTCTTTGCGTTACCTACTTGTATGTTTTGTTTAGGTCTTCTAAGTTTTGAAATACCTAGTTTTCTGTTGATGTTATTTCCTTAGTTTTATCTGGAGGAGCATAATTTTTAATGATCTTCATAATCCTTTCCACCAATTTTGTAAGTTTGTAGATACCGTGTCCTACAATAATGATACATTCATCCT
>NW_007473671.1:0-314 GCF_000475195.1 Diaphorina citri
GTATCTTCAGATATTGGTGTTTCAATCATTGAGTCCAGTCAGCAAGATAGGTATGATGAAGACATTAGTCTTGATTCTCAACAACTGCTTGACAACATCCATCCTGTTCCTGTTCCAGTAGTGAAGTTTGGTCACATTCCCAGGTTTCAAATCCCATTCGAAGATATTGTGGAAGACAAAGTAGAAGTGGAGGTAGAGAACATTGTTCCAGTATCAAGTGATGTAAGCCAAATCATTTCTAGTTCAAGACAGATAGTTGAACCAGACAGAGGTGTCATTGTTTGCAATAGTCAAAATGATCAGTTGGTGTTGGG
>NW_007473672.1:0-314 GCF_000475195.1 Diaphorina citri
GGGCCGCACAAAAAGCTCAGCGGTTCACAGGTTCATAGACAGTAAAACTTGACGGGCGCGAACGACTTTAGTATCCGTCATGTTAAAGCTCAAAAAATAAAGCTTGACATGCCGCAGGTTGAGTATAACTGTCCTAAAGGCATCTTCTATCCTCATTCGAATATATCTTTCTATCCTTGCACTCTTCATTCATTGTAAGCTCTGGTAGAGCATTGGCCTAGATTCCACAAGCTCACGTTTTAGCTTGGCTATATTCCCTTGGTCAGTTTCAGTCTCTTTTATCACTCCGCGTTGGAATAACTTCCTGAACGCAA
>NW_007473673.1:0-314 GCF_000475195.1 Diaphorina citri
GAGAACTCTGAAGAAGGCTGGTTTACGCCGCGGAGGTCTTGGGCCCTCGCGGCCTGTCATAACCCGCAGTAAGTAAGGAAGTCCGTTTGTCATAACCCGCAGTAAGTAAGGAAGTCCGTTTGTCATAACCCGCAGTAAGTAAGGAAGTCCGTTTGTCATAACCCGCAGTAAGTAAGGAAGTCCATTTGTCATAACCCGCAGTAAGTAAGGAAGTCCGTTAAGAGAAAATACAGAAATTCATGCCAGCCTAGTTAGCTTAGTTGGTAGTGCGTCTGCCTTGTAAGCGCTAGGCCGCGGGTTCGATTCCCGCCCGG
>NW_007473674.1:0-314 GCF_000475195.1 Diaphorina citri
TTCCATACCTCGGCTGGGATTGAACCCACGCCCTCCTGTTTACCAGGCGAGCGCCTTGACCACTACACCACTGAGGTAATAGCCTTTATTTGTACAGTAAAATATTGACAATAAGCTCTTAAAATAATGCTTAAATAATTATTAGAATGGCAAATATAAATTGAATTTTCGACCTTCTTAAAGACACTTTTCGGAGTTTTGACTTCAGATGTGGATTCTTCACAACTTTTTACGTAGGAATCAACCTTTTATTATTTTTTCTTTTTCTTTTTAAACCCAAATGCAACAGTTCTATTAACAATCCTTTTATATTT
>NW_007473675.1:0-314 GCF_000475195.1 Diaphorina citri
ATTACGTTAGCTACAAAGGCCCAAAGAGAAGGGGCTAAGGACAAAATGCAAACTCGTCTAGGTAAAGCGTCTGGTAACCTGGAGATCTTGGGTCGATTCCCACCGAAGACAATGCGTCAGACCACTCACCTAGTGTTTACCTTCTGTACCTGAATTTCTTGTTCTTTTTCTCAGTATTTATGTCCGTCCATCTACGTTTAAGGTGACCCTACGTCCTGCTCCACCTATCCACCTACCTCCAAGGGATTGAAGACTAAGTCATCCAGGCTTAAGCAGAAAACACAATAGCAGACTCTTTGTTCCTAAATCCTCTC
>NW_007473676.1:0-314 GCF_000475195.1 Diaphorina citri
CAGTACTGCGCTATCAAACCTCTTGAAAAATGCTATCTTTTTATAACCTTGGATGTTGAAAAGTATGTACATCACAGAATTATGGGGGGAGGTGGCAGGGTGGACTCACTGAGGGGCCATGACTAGCATGTTTTTTTACATGGCCAATACGGGTGCACTTAACCTATAATATGCTAAAAGGTTTTACTAAATGGACACACATGGGCCAATAACTGGTACACTTACCCTATCCTATTCTAAAAGGTTTTACTAAATGGACACACATGGGCCAATAACTGGTACACTTACCCTATCCTATGCTAAAAGGTTTTACT
>NW_007473677.1:0-314 GCF_000475195.1 Diaphorina citri
TATGTGGTCTAAAGAAACATTGTCTAAAGACTGAAAGATGAGTTGGGAGTTAGGATGGGGAATTCTGAATCTTTCTGATTGAGACATCTCACAATGTGGTGATGGATGCGAAGTAATACTTTGGGAATGATGAAAGTGGTGAAAGATGTGAGCTCAATGAGCTGCAAGTTAGGATGGGGAATCCTGCATGTCTCTGATTGAGACATCCCACAGTTTGTTGACAAATGGGAAGTGTGTTTTTGAATGATGAAAGTGAACTGTGATTCTATCAGGTTCAGGATAGATGTCGTATTAATGAGTGGGCATTTCGTAAT
>NW_007473678.1:0-314 GCF_000475195.1 Diaphorina citri
TTTAGAAAGCGTTTGAAAAGATTCCATCATTGTACACCGTACATATCCGTCACAAATTACATTGAAATTGGAAAAAAATAGAAAACGTATTAATACGTCGTGGGCCGTTTAGAAGAAAAATGGTTGTGCCGTATATTTACGGCTTGGTCCTTTAAGGGGTTAAATTCAAGTGCGGAATTGTGGGATTCAAGTTTCAGGGGGCTTCAAGCTCAAGGAGGCCCAATTCAAAGGGCTACTTTACCTCAGAGAGTTCGGGAAAGTCGTTCTTCAAACAGAATGGACATTGCCACAGGCCTGTCTCGTCATTACGATTT
>NW_007473679.1:0-314 GCF_000475195.1 Diaphorina citri
GTTTTGTTCATAGGGGTACATAGACTTACTTATTGTTTTGTTCATAAGGGTAATTAGATGGGGACGCACAATGTACATCGTTTCCTGATGGAATAATAGCGTCCAGATCTTCATTCAAACGAGCTACTTGCTCACTTCTATTCACGAGACCTGCCGAACATAATGATCAACGATATAGAATCAGTAATTCTCTCATAGCTCGATCTCAAATTTAGCCCAAAATCTAATCAATTCTAAGCTGACCCAAAGTCTAGCGGCCTACAAAATTTGATTAAAAATATGTAGCTATCCAAAGCCAGATACTCAAACAAAAA
>NW_007473680.1:0-314 GCF_000475195.1 Diaphorina citri
AAAAAAAAAAAAAAAAAAAAAAAAAAAAATTCTTTGTACAGTATATTGCTCCTCCAAGCTATACCAGTGGTGATTGATTCAGTTACGATAATCACGCGTAATTAACTCAGCATTACCCAAGTCAGCATTTGAGTTTTAAAGCAAGCTGGATTTTTAAAGTCAGCAAAAGTGGACATCTCCCGGATGGACTTTTTTAGGGAAAACACGAAAAAATCATCTCTTTTGAAACAAGCAGCCGATTTTAATGGTTTTGGTCTTAAAAAAATAATAATTAAAAAAAAAAAAAAAAACTAAAATCTAAGGGAATCTGTTGG
>NW_007473681.1:0-314 GCF_000475195.1 Diaphorina citri
CCTCTGAAAGTCATATGAACAGAATTCAATACATGTAGGTGATGTCTTATCTTACCCTAACAGGACTAAGACGAATAGTATGCAATATAGGTAGATGTCTTATCTTCCCCAAACAGGACTAAGAAGTCCCATTGTCCAACTAATATGACCAAGGTCTTGTATATTTACTTATTTACTCAAGTAATGGAATTAAGAGGTGTATTTTATAATAATGTACTGGAAGTAGGTACTTCCCATTTTTTTTTCTTTTTACTTTCCTTATCCTATAGGAAGGAAAGTAATGTAATCGGGTCAAAATTTCGATGGTCAGTTTT
>NW_007473682.1:0-314 GCF_000475195.1 Diaphorina citri
TGTGCTGCTGGCTTTTTTCAGCCCCACCCAGGCTGGGGAGGTACAATGTGAGTAGGCTGGTAGCTTGTTACCGAATAGACGGTAAAACCGTCGTCACTAGGGCAGTAGAGTCTTACCAGTTGTACTGTGAGGTTACACTTGTTGAAAATTATAATAAAAGTCGTAAGTCGTAAAAAGTAGTAGGATCCTTTTCCCTTTTGACACCACTCACCACAAACAGGTTAACAAAGTTGCTATACCAATACTTAAAAACGCGTTCTGACCACCTGGTCCCTTTTGGTACGCGCACAACCCATACATTATAATGCTCACAA
>NW_007473683.1:0-314 GCF_000475195.1 Diaphorina citri
TACTAACAGTGTAGTATTAGTATATCTATTTTATCCTGCTGATATAACTGGTTTTATTTGATAGAGATTTAACTGTTAACTGTGTAACTGCTAACGTCTTTAGTGCCGATATTTTCAATGTTATTTGAAATGGCCCTTTCGCCCATCACGGCATCGTCAGTGTAATTCTTCACACCTGATTTCCAGGAAGTATCCAGTCTGAGAGAGGAGAAGCTCAGTACAGAGCTGGAGATCGGCCTGTTGGCGTCGAAAGCGCAGATAGCTCGCGTGGAGATCCAAAGGTCAAGTGGAGACACCGGGAAAGCCATGAAGGA
>NW_007473684.1:0-314 GCF_000475195.1 Diaphorina citri
ACCAGGCAGGCGTCTTGACCACTACACCACCGAAGCAGATATTAGGTCGTTATTTCTATGCTAGAGATAGCAACTTTAATAAATTCTCATCTATTAATAATCTAATAAAGATTAATCTAATCTAATCTAATAAAGATTAATAAAAGATGGGAGGGAGAGGGGTCCAATAATTTCTTTCTGCATCTGTATTTCCTTTCCCATTTTCTGCTTTTTTCTCCAGCCCTTTTGCTTCATAAAGTTCATATTCGTCTGCCTTATTTCCTTTTTGTCTCGATACATTTTTCCTCCTCCTCCTCCTCCTCCTCCTCCTCCTC
>NW_007473685.1:0-314 GCF_000475195.1 Diaphorina citri
TTGTAGATTTTACAAAATCTTTATAATAATAATAATAAATCTAGACTCTAGTAATCCATCTTCAAAAGCACCAAGTACTTACCCACATAATTATGTAATTACTTACATTTTTGACTGAGTTATCTGTCTTACTACTTATCTAAATTATCCACACACATATTGCTGATGATAAGACTCATCTAATATTTTTTAAGGTTTTTATAATGTCTGTTATAAAGAGTTTATGAATAGTTAAAAGTAGGTAATTGTTTTTTGTTGTTGTTGTTGTTGTTGTGGTTGTTGTTGGTGTTTTTTTTTTTTTTTTTTTTTTTTTT
>NW_007473686.1:0-314 GCF_000475195.1 Diaphorina citri
GGAGAAAATAAGCAAAGGAGAGGAAAAGAAAGAGAAGAGAAAACGATCGTCACATGTACATATTTATTTATTGTGTTTCTTACCTTTTTGGGTAATGTTTAAAAGGTAGGAAGAAAAAGGAAAGAAAGAAAGAAATAATCCTTGTTGTCCAATCCATTTCTTTTTAATGAGCTCCCCAAGTTAACGAAAAGTGAGTTCTTGATTGAGTTTGGCCTGGCCATCTTAACTGATATCTGCTGTGACTGATTGTAACTAATCTCCACACTAGCGGAAGTCTGGATATGACTACTCTGCTTGGGCTGGAAGACTAAGCT
>NW_007473687.1:0-314 GCF_000475195.1 Diaphorina citri
TCTGATAGGCCTAGGTCTCTCAGACCATCTGATAGACCTAGGTCTTTCAGACCATCTGATAGGCCTAGGTTTCTCAGACCATCTGATAGACCTAGGTCTCTCAGACCATCTGATAGGCCTAGGTCCCTCAGACCATCTGCCATCTGATAGACCTGGGTCTTTCAGACCATCTGATAGACCTGGGTCTTTCAGACCATCTGATAGGCCTAGGTCTTTCAGACCTTCTGATAGGCCTAGGTCTTTCAGACCATCTGATAGACCTAGATCTCAGACCGTTTGATAGAACTAGGTCTCTCATACCGTTTTAGAGACGT
>NW_007473688.1:0-314 GCF_000475195.1 Diaphorina citri
AAGTGGTGGCCTTTTAATTCTGATAAAGAAAGGATTCAGTTATTCTATACTGAGCGTTACCAATTTGTGGATATTTGTTAAAATTACTTGTCCCAACGGGATGGACGTTACCTTGGGAAATGTCTACGTAAGTCCGAATTATTCTATGGATGAAGCATTAAACTTGCTAAGGAGTGTGTTAGATGAACTTTGTGTGGATCATAACAATACCATTATTGGTGGAGATTTCAATGGAAGAATTTCTGATCAAAATTACTTGGATGGCGAACTCGCAGAAGAATGGGGAATGTTGTCGTTCCGGATATCTTTGGACG
>NW_007473689.1:0-314 GCF_000475195.1 Diaphorina citri
CAGCCCAGTTAGCTTTGAAAGTAGCGCTCTTGTAAGCGCTACCTTACGGGGATTTTCGCCTGGGGCGAACTTTATTCTGAACAAATAAGGTTCGTTCTCATAACAACTGACTTTCTCTTATCTCTCTTCGATCTCTGGAGGATGAGACCCTCGTTTTTATAGCTATATACCTCTTATCAAATTCATTTAGCTCGAAAAAAACACACACAGGATTGAAAGAGGGAACTGTAACTGCTAAGGCGAAGAGAGGATAGCACAAAGCCAGCCGTTCCGGGAACGAACATTATCCGTTCATTATCAAATCCGGCACGGGC
>NW_007473690.1:0-314 GCF_000475195.1 Diaphorina citri
TGGAAGGGACATAACCAACAGCAAATCTTTCACCTGGGAATATTTATTTAAAAACAAAGTGTTAAATTACTAGAAAACAAGTCAGAAATAGGTAGGTATAAGGTAGGTGAGTAATAAAAGAAATAATACCAGTGTATCAATATGCATCATAGTGAAAGGTTAATAGAAGAAGAAATAAGAGTTACATTCAACAATTTACTATTGAAATATCTAGGTATAGCTAACTACAAGAAGAAAATGATACCACAACCAATAAAAATAATACACTGGTGTAAAATTAGAAGAAATAGTAGCAGGGTTCGAAAATAACAGTT
>NW_007473691.1:0-314 GCF_000475195.1 Diaphorina citri
TGGTGGAAATAAAGGAGGGAGTTATGAGAGGGGGGGGGGAATTATAACTTTCTGGGTCCTGGAATTTGGTACCTACGTTTTTTTTTCGTTCACAGATAATAATGATTACCTATGTAGGTACCTGTTACCTGTTTCTTGATTTTTTTTCTAAAAAATACCTACCTACTTATGTCAAAGGATTTTTTTACAGGGATTTCGTTCTTGGTAATATTCAAATTTCCCTCAGCAGATACATATTTTCTGAAGAAAATTTTGAAATTGTCTTCCCCCGGGACCATATTAATTATTACCAAGGTCCTTCTGAAGGTTTCAGG
>NW_007473692.1:0-314 GCF_000475195.1 Diaphorina citri
ACGAGAAAAAGCACTACGAATCGGTCGGTGGAGACTAGTACGTTTAGATAACGACAGTTTTACACTGAAAAGTCATTTGGAACACTTATTCACTGAGGTGTTGGTAAGTAATAGATAGGTACAGAATAGTACGTTTCCAGTACACTTTTACACTGAGATACTAATCAGGTACGAAAATAGTACCAAAATCCTTTTCACTGAGGTATCCGTCACTAGTACATAGGTACGGAATAGTACCAAAAGGATTTTTTTACTGAGATACTAATCAGAGATAAAGAGGTACGAAAATAGTACCAAAATCCTTTTCACTGAGG
>NW_007473693.1:0-314 GCF_000475195.1 Diaphorina citri
AGTTTTTAAATTGGTGAGCTTTCGATGTCACTCAAGACATCATCTTCACACCAAGATAGATGTTGACTCTATCACTTCTACTCCTGCTGCGATAGAGTCAACATCTATCTTGGTCCGAAGATTATGTCCTGAGTGACATCGAAAGCTCACCAATTTAAAAACTTTTAATCGTAATTGTCTTGATAAAAATGTTATATTTTTATTTTTATCTGAATTAATTTATTAAACAATAGATAAACATTAGAATTGAATGAAAAGTAATAAAATAAAATTGAATATTTACCTCGGGAATGATGAACTCGTAATTGTCATGT
>NW_007473694.1:0-314 GCF_000475195.1 Diaphorina citri
GATCGCTAAAATCACCATAAGAAATACACAGAGTGCAGAGACTGCGGGAGAGAAAACTTTTCCTCGCTCGCCTAATATCTGAGTTTCGTTATGTTTTTAGTCCGTCCTTCCTTTATTATTACAATAGTAATAAAAAGGTATAAGGGACGGACTATTGTATTCGCTTCGGTGTCGTCTGTCAGTCTGTCCGTCTGTCAGTCTGTCTGTCTGTCTGTCTGTTCCCATAGAAGGACTTGTCCAAACCTGGTCAACCTATATATCAAATTAAAGGTCTTTTTACCAGGATCACGAAAATGGTGGTGCAAATTTTGTCC
>NW_007473695.1:0-314 GCF_000475195.1 Diaphorina citri
ATGTTTCAAATCGGACATATTTGGCAATTACCTATTTTTAAGGACCTTTTTTTGTCGCAATTTTTTTTCTGATCCCCTGCCCTCCCTGTTATGTTTGGATTTTTAGATTGACCTCATGTGGTTTGGGGGTTGACTGAACTTGTGGTTAACCCATAAGAGCCGAACTTTTCTTTTCTTCCATTGGATCTTGTTGAAATTTAACCGCTTCTATCTCCGGACTGGTACCCACTGACTCCACTGAGTACCTGAATGTGTCAAATAATATTTTGACAAATTTTGTTTTCTAACTAATAGACAAATCCCCGATGCACTCT
>NW_007473696.1:0-314 GCF_000475195.1 Diaphorina citri
GCTGTTTTGAAAGTACAATTTGTACTTAAGTACGAGTAAATCCTAATACTTAAGTATGTCGAATGTCGTTGTTTGTACCCTACTTTTGTGCTCTTGGCTTAATGGAGGATTTACTTCAAAGTTAAAGTCTCCTTTCTATTAGGATTAAGTTCGCGTTGTCTTGAAAATGTGATGTTGATTCGAAGAACAATATGAATGTTTCTATTTTCGTCTTTTAATATTTCTATTAATATTCAACTTTAATTAGGCGTAGGTACTTAATCGTGGACTCTAAAGAATACGTACCTCTCAAAGCAAATTGAATGAAATTAATA
>NW_007473697.1:0-314 GCF_000475195.1 Diaphorina citri
AACAACCCCGAGCGAAAGGATCACCCTTTCTCACTGAAATTAAATTATTGCCTCTTAGCCTATAATAACAGTATTCATAGTACTACGAAACAGAAGCCTATAGATCTAATACACGGCTATAAAATGAACCCTTTAACACTAGATAATCAGACCTCTAAGGAACAATACATTAAACAACATAAAGAATACATGAAGGATGTTTACAAAAACATAAAGGAAGTAGAAGAAATAGAAAAACAAAGGAGAATCACAAAGGCTAACGTAACCAGAACTAACCCAACCGAGTCATTGAAAGAAAACGAAGATATCATAAT
>NW_007473698.1:0-314 GCF_000475195.1 Diaphorina citri
AATCACTCTCAGCCCTAAAATGATTGAACAACACTCCTGCTAACAACGTACCTACAAGTACACAAATAATAGTCTATGCGTCTATGGGAATAGAAAGTAACAGGATTCAAGATAAGCAATTCTTATTGAAAGAATTTTAAACACGGAAAGAATTTCAGCACGAATGCTTGTCACAAATATGCAAATATCGTTCCTCAATTATTACACCTCTACAACTCGCTATTTTTTATGACTTGGAAAATTGGAATATGACTAAATTTCTTTTATTTATTATATTTTTAATAATTATAAATACCTATAATCCAAAGTCTATT
>NW_007473699.1:0-314 GCF_000475195.1 Diaphorina citri
TTTTGTTCGGCAAAATTTCCCGCTAAAAATTTAGCACATAAACAAACACAGCTTGATTGACTGGGCTAATAGGTTTAGGAGTACGAAGTCCCTAGGGCAATTTGCAAACAGGTCCTAATCGTTCAAGTCTTAAACGAACCTCTTAAACTTTGAGAGGAAGTTTTTCTTGAATAAATTAGAGCGAGTTTAGAATCTGGAGCACCTCAGATGTAAAAGCACATAGAGGATAGAGGTCATATTAACTGCTGAAAAGGAGGAAAGTGAGAAGGATTATTGTTCTTTGGAGGCCGGGGACGGAGGAGGGAAAAGGAGGA
>NW_007473700.1:0-314 GCF_000475195.1 Diaphorina citri
TAACTTACCTTGATAGGTAGGAGAATAGAATGTTTATTTGGGTAGATAGTAAGTATACCTACCTACTCTGTTTGTCGTCTTGAGATACCTACAGGATTGGAAATTCTCTGCACCTATTTTTTGACATGTCATGTGACGAGTTGAACGAAACTGCCCTTTTGGAGACTTCAAGACAACAGAAAATGAAATTGAAATTCTGAATATGAATCACTCTGTATATGAGACGACGCTAAATTGAACAACCTGTATAATACCACGCTACATTTCTATACAACGAACAACCTGTATAATACCACGCTACATTTCTATACAAC
>NW_007473701.1:0-314 GCF_000475195.1 Diaphorina citri
TCTGCAAAAAAAATAATAATAATAATAATAAATAAAAAAATAAAAAATGTATATGGGCCAACATGGATTATGAACATTTTTTACATGCATATAAATACTTTCTATTATTATTTTTACAGCCGTATGGGGGAGAGGGATTGTATTATTATTTTTACATGTGTTTGGGGGGGGGGATATTGTTAGATTTGTTAGTATTCAAGCATAATAGATATTATGATCATTTTTCCTTTCTTTCTCTTGTCCAGGTGTTCAAATTGACAATTTAGATCCAAAAATCAAACAAATGTACGAGGGAGTTAGAGATGTGCTGTCCA
>NW_007473702.1:0-314 GCF_000475195.1 Diaphorina citri
AAGGGGGACATACTATGCAAGGAGCAATTGAGCATGCTAAGACACAGGCAACAAGGCAAAAGTCGCGTATTCTCTAAGGTTACAATTCCGATAGAAAAGACTTCATTGCTTATCAGTCTTCAGTCCATTGCTTATCATCGGATCATTGTTTCAATGATCTAAAAAGTTAAATAGAGGAAATTTCAAAACCCCACATTAGGAATAATGTCTACTGTTCCTTGTACATTTCAACAAGAACAATATCATTACTCCACATTAGGATAGTCTATATCCTACCTACTTGGGTTTATGCAAAATAAAAATATGCGATTCTT
>NW_007473703.1:0-314 GCF_000475195.1 Diaphorina citri
CTATGGACTCTGAATCAGTCGTGTAGGCAAGAGAAGGAACTCATAGGATCGCAGGACATTTAAATCCATTCCTAATTCCTAGGTGTTTCTGAGCAAAATAGCAGATCTAACAATCCATTGACCACCCCAAGGGGTGCTTAAATGGGGTGCGTGAACGACAAGAGTTGTCACAAAAGATCTAACCAGGTCGCAGTGACCAAGGACGTTTATTAAACCCGATGGCCTTACTTATACCAATACCAACGACAAGAGTTAGGTCCCACCCTAATGAAATGACAGGAAATTCATGCCTCGTGATATACCAAAAACACTTT
>NW_007473704.1:0-314 GCF_000475195.1 Diaphorina citri
AATTGAAATTATTAGGCTTAGGCTCACACAAAGAAGCAGCATTTAATTCATCTAAATACATAGGTTCCACTTTTAACAGCACAGTAGGTAGGCCCACTAATTAATAGTAGGAACCGGTAACATAAGGGTTGTAATTCCGCTTTAATATTATAGGAGGCAACCCTAGGAGTAAAAATTATGTTTGTTTACAATATGAAATTATGTCACAACGATCTATCCCAAAGTTGACTCGAAATGCAAAAGAGATCTTGAATAGAGGATATGCATTTGGGCGAAAATTACGAATGAAAGGTCGATTCCTGTAGTGAAAAATA
>NW_007473705.1:0-314 GCF_000475195.1 Diaphorina citri
TATTTGTCACCTTTTCCTTATCCCCGGTGGCACAAATTTCATGCAATCCAGGTATCAGTGTGCTTATACTGAGGAAAAAAAAATTCATGCAGTCTAGGTATATGAACACTGAGAAAAAAATTAGGGTGCCACAAGTTAGGGTGGAAGAACTCTAATATTGGGTTACTTGTTACTTCCCCTGATTTAGGTTATAGGAATTCTTTATTATAGTGTCGAGCTTCCCGATATAGAGTTCAATATGTAATGTAATGTAAATGCAATTTCTTTGTGTTATTATGTCACAACTTTGGTGCTCACTGCAGCATTGTAGGATT
>NW_007473706.1:0-314 GCF_000475195.1 Diaphorina citri
TGGTTACCTTCCACTCAAGAGTCTATTATTATTATTATTAAATAATACTAAAAATAGGTAAATAAAATTAATCTAGTAAAAAATGCATGATAACATAAAACTTATTGAGAGACCTTGAGAACGCCAGCCTGTCACTGTGGAGGGTAGCGCGTCTGCCTTGTGAGCCCTAGGTCGCGGAGTCGATTCCTGCCCGGGGTGGATTTCATCTCAACACATAAGGTTCGTTCTCGGAACGGCTGACTTTCTCTTATCCTGTCTTCCTTCTCTCTTCACGTTCGGGGCGATAAAACCTTAGCTCTTACTGTAAAAAAGGC
>NW_007473707.1:0-314 GCF_000475195.1 Diaphorina citri
ATCTCGCACGGGAAACCACGTGACTCCACACAGAACAAACTCCTCCAGGGTGTCGTATACGAATTTGTATTGTTCCTGTAAAAACAACATGTTCGTATACGAATTTGTATTGTTCCTGTGAAAATAGCATGTTCGTATACGAATTTATACTGTTCTTGTGAAAATATCCGTGGCACAAGCTCCAGCTTTTACGGATGGGTATACCATTTGTTGACTATTTATTTGATTGAGAGAATTGTTTTGAAAAACTAATAAATGGAAATTTCATAAATAAATAAATAATTCCTGGAAAATAGCATGTTTTTGAACTCAAG
>NW_007473708.1:0-314 GCF_000475195.1 Diaphorina citri
AGGAGTGAGTGACATAGGGCAACAACGCCGCAGACGCACTACTTCTTGTTTTCGAGGGGAGAGAGTAAATGGAAAAAAATATTCAACTCATCAGTGACGGCGCTACATTTCGCCATCTTATTTTAAGCAAGGCCCGTGACGAATTTTTCAACCCGTCCGCACCACGTCGATTAAAACAGATTTACACTTCAAGCTTCCTTTTTGCCAGCCTAGTTAGCTTGCAGGTTGTAAGCACTAGGTCGCGGGTTCGATTCCTGCTCCTGCCCGGGGTGGATTTTATCCTGGTCAGATTAGGTTCGTCCTCGGAACGGCCG
>NW_007473709.1:0-314 GCF_000475195.1 Diaphorina citri
TAAGTCTAATTTTAGGGTTGGTTTTAGAATAAATTGCCCTTGTTTTGCCCTCTTCATTATTCCTTTTTTTTCCTACTTCTTTTTCTTTTTCCCCTCATTGTTTTCTCCCACGCAAGATTCGACAACACTGGGATTTTATTATTCAATTATTTTATTTCTCCAGATTCCGCTGTGTGGAGTGGAGTGAAGGAGCTTCAGTACAAATGTTCAAATTAGCATACATATTAGATCTCTCTAGCTTGCAGACGATTCTCGACTGAGGTGCAAATGACGTCATCAAGTCAAATTGTTTTCCCGTTTCCCAAGTACAGTAG
>NW_007473710.1:0-314 GCF_000475195.1 Diaphorina citri
TGATCAATTTTATTAATATTAATTTTCAGATAGGACATATTTGTAATTTGTCTCTTTATATGTTCAGGTCGCGGTCGAGTCAGACTTTTCAACCCAGTCAGCGAAAGGGTTTTGATTGTGAAACTATGGATCGAGCGTTTGAAACACCAAGAATGGTAAATAGATACATTGGCCACTGTAGTTAAAAGGGTTGAAAAACAAAAGGTTACAGTGTTTTCATTTTCCCTCATTACCTACCGAAATTGCGCTCACAATAAAAATATAATAATAACTATCCAACTAATGAAAATAGTATCTACCTGATCTACTATACC
>NW_007473711.1:0-314 GCF_000475195.1 Diaphorina citri
TCAATCATCTGCTATCCAGACACCGGCCGAAGAGATTTCACGTGTCGATCACCAGTCTCTTCTTCATGATGTTACTACGGTGCTACAAGAGGTGAAAGGGATTTTGAAATCTCACTCTCACACGTCTCCCGCTCATGCTTCTTCATCTTCATTTCGGAGGAAGGGTAAATCGTCAACGAACAAGGTACCTCCATGCTTTTACCACAGTCGTTTCGGTAAGAGAGCTCACAGGTGCATTTCACCTTGTTCTTGGAAGTCTCAGTCGGAAAACTAGAACGCCAGTCATTTCATGTGGCGAATGACATTGGCGCAGA
>NW_007473712.1:0-314 GCF_000475195.1 Diaphorina citri
ATTCTTTTGCAAGTTTGTCTAGATTTTTACATTCTGGAATTGGTACTTCTTTGTTAGTCTGACGGTCCTTGGCAGCAGGACTTGAACAAGTTTGTGTGTCAATAGTTCCAACACTGTTAGCAATTTCTGAGCCTGTTTTGTCATTTCCACGTGTACTTCCTACTTTATTGTTGGGAGTACCTATGTCTATCTTGTGGATTTTTTCATCACGATCATTGGTAACTATTTTTGTATTAGTAATTTGTCCAGCATTGCCATAAGTTGTGTCTAGGTTTGTTTTGTTGATTTTCCTATTTGTGACATCTTTGGTGATT
>NW_007473713.1:0-314 GCF_000475195.1 Diaphorina citri
TAAAAAAAAAAAAAAAAAAAAAAAAAAAAAAATGGTGTTTCATCACCGTAGCAGTGAAACAGCTTGTGTGGTCTGTGCCGTAACATATCCTTTTCTAGATGTGGCATGGGACAGGTTGAGACACCCATGGGCTTCCTACGCCCATGAGTATAGCTTCGCTGTAACTGAAGTAATAGAAAGTAAAAATCTTAGTCAAAGACGCTCTTAGAATGCTGTGGTGTACTAATCTTATCTTTTTATATTATAAGAACGAGATCCATTCACTCATTCACATTTCATAGTTCACACACTGATCGCTCTATCTCTAGAACCAC
>NW_007473714.1:0-314 GCF_000475195.1 Diaphorina citri
TGTATGTTGGTTATATTGGGTCGGAGTATAATCAAGCATGTCATTGAGGAATTCACGGTCAGTCGTGGTGACAATAACAGAACTAATTATTTTCCTCTGAGTCCGGTGTGTTGGTGAATTTGATTTATTCTGCCATGTTGAGCTGTTGCATACTGAATTTGCTGAATGCTTATCGTCATTTGGAGATAGGTTGTTGTTATCCTAGAATGTGTGTTATACCTACAGAGAAAAATTTGGTTCAGTTTATTTGCCTGTCCAGTATTGTCGAATTTGATTTATTCTGCCTGTTGCATGCTGAAACGCTAGTCGCATAT
>NW_007473715.1:0-314 GCF_000475195.1 Diaphorina citri
CGATATCGTCGGCAAATGCTAGGATGTTGATTTTCTTGCCTATGTGTATGCCTTTATCTAGCTTATTAACTTCTTCTAAAGCTTGTTCTAGTGCTATGTTAAAGATTATAGGGGACAATCCGTCTCCCTGTCTGACTCCTGAGTTCACTTCAAAAGATGGTGTAACCTCTCCATTCACCCTTACTTTACATCTTGATCCTTCAACTGTCATTTTCGTTAGACGTATCAACTTTTCCGGGATTCCAAACTTTCTCATTTGCTGCCATATTTTGGGTCTAAATAGGCTGTCATAGGCTTTTTGAAAATCTACGAAT
>NW_007473716.1:0-314 GCF_000475195.1 Diaphorina citri
TATCATTTGAAAAAAAAAAAAAAAAAATCTTCGAGTCAATAGTAGGTACCTACTTAGGTAAGTACCTACTGCGTATTGTTGAGCTGCTGAGTATTTATCCATCTGGGACATTTGTTTTATTTCCTCCTAATTTTATTTGTCCATAGGTACCTACTGAAGTAGGTATATGAGATCACTAGGGGTCCATTCCTGAAAAAGATGGTGCTTATTTCTGTTCTATTATAAGTACTTACTTGCCTATCTACTTATTTACTTCCTTCCAAGATAATCAAGTACTTAGGTAAGTACCTAACTTACAGTAGTTAGAAATTTAA
>NW_007473717.1:0-314 GCF_000475195.1 Diaphorina citri
TAGGTAAATTTTGGTTCTTAGTGACTAAACTTTGGTGCTTTGGTGACTAAATTTTGGTTCTTAGGTAGGTACGTAGGTAAGTACCTACCTATCTAAGAGACGCTAGACGGATTTACCTACTAGCTTTGTATGTACGTATCTACGCCAGGAAAATCTTGGGAGCATGGTTACCAAGAAAACAGAATATTCCATCGGCTGTAGAACGTTACATGCACCAGTTCTCGATAAATCACTGATGTTAAACAAAGTTGTGGGTTAGATATCTGGTTTCTGGTTGGTTATCTTTGGGACATCATATTTATACTGTTGGCAGT
>NW_007473718.1:0-314 GCF_000475195.1 Diaphorina citri
TATGGACATCAATTTTCTATTGATATGTTTGAGCCTGCCTTAAATCTAATGGAGATAATACAAAAGCCTCATTTTATAGATGAATTACCTTCAAACAAATGGCCTAAAACCCTAAATACAAGATTAGTAACAGTTACAATGGCATGATTGGGGCTAAGGGTTAACGGGTATTTGTATCTTGCCCTACTTCAAAGATAAGGTAATTTCGACGCCAAAATATTTGCGAGATGGTATTGAAATGACGGTCTTTTCTGGTGAAATTTCTGTGTATGTAGGACTAATGACACCCTTGCGAGATCCAAAGTTCGATGATT
>NW_007473719.1:0-314 GCF_000475195.1 Diaphorina citri
AAAAATCGAAAGTGGCCTATGACGAACAGACGCTATTAGTATTTTAAAGCAGAAGAAAATAAACAACATAGGAAAATGAATGGATAATCCCCGTACCCATACCCATGTTGATATAGACGCAGAAGCCATGTTCTTTTATCATGTTCCTAGATTTAGCAAAGCGTCCGAAAACCAAAAAAAAACGATAACCCAAGCGAACCTAGCGGACATTCATGTAATCATACCTTTTATCAGAATTTACAAAACAGGATGCGAAATCTCTCTAATATGTTACTGAGTTACTCCTGGCTGAGTTAGATTTGGTGCTAATAACC
>NW_007473720.1:0-314 GCF_000475195.1 Diaphorina citri
AATGAATATTTGATGACAAATCTACATGAAGACGATTTCATTATCAAGTGAGTTTCATTTATTTAATTCTTACTACTTGGTACTTACCTAAGACATAATAAAGAGTACGTAGGTCGAGTGGTAAATCTCTATTTCGCTATGTCAAAGAAAACCAACTTCATGTTGAATACACCAGTTCCAAAACGGATCACTGAAGTTAAGCGATGTTGTGTATGTTTGGTGATCTGAATCTTATTTCAGATGGTCATCAGCTTCTTGAAGTGAGGGTTAAAATTCTAGTGAAAAGGCGAAACATCAAAACCTGTGATATGACA
>NW_007473721.1:0-314 GCF_000475195.1 Diaphorina citri
TATAGGGCTACCTGGAAGAGACTGACAAGAAACGCCGACCCTATTTAATCAGGAAAAGGCTTGGAAGAAGAAGAATTATTTTACGCCTAACTCGGCGATTTTTCTGTAAAACAATCACCATAACTTTGCAAGCGGATTGTCCGATTTCGTTGGAATTTGGCGGCAGTGGCGGCATTACCTGGGTAAAAAGAATATTTATATATGGAAATTGATTGCAAATGAGACACTCAGTACCAATAGGTAATGCTGTGTCCACAAAAGTTGTGAAAAAGATCTGCTTTACCACAAAGAATTTGAGATTTGATTTTTATTTG
>NW_007473722.1:0-314 GCF_000475195.1 Diaphorina citri
TTTTCCACCACGAAAACCGAAGAGTTTGAAAACTTCTTCAAGGGTCTGTGCACTTTCTTGATAGTGTTTCCTCCCCTCCCTCTCTCCCCTCCCTTCTTTATCTCTCTCACTTTCCCCTCCATACTTTTTCTCTTCCACACTCCTTTCTAATGACACCTCTCCCTTTCTGCTTTCTCCCAACCCCTCGATTACACTCTCTCTTTCTCTGCCCACCTCTGCTTTTCCTCTTTCTCCCTCCCCTCTTTCTCTCTTTCACTCTATTTATTTTTCTTTCTTGTCACACTTGTGTCCTTCTATTTCCTTTTAGCTGATTC
>NW_007473723.1:0-314 GCF_000475195.1 Diaphorina citri
GCGTCCTAGGCTGCTCTCAGGTTCTCGGTTGAAAGTTGCTATGGAACTATGTATGCTCTTTGCCCAATTACTTGTCCATTGTTATCAGAATAGAAATGAAAAATATTAAAGTCAAGAGCCGACAGTGATAACAGACCCAACATAGTGTTATCATCATAGATGACGTCCGTTGCTATACGAACTAATCGGATGCTAGGTACAATGCGTCTACACCTACACTAGAGGACACCGAAGTAGATCGACAGCAACCGAACCCGTATAAAATAGACTAGAGCAAAGGATTTGGTGGTGAGAAAACATACACATGGTATCTA
>NW_007473724.1:0-314 GCF_000475195.1 Diaphorina citri
TGTCATGTTTTCAAAGGATAGGTTTGCTTCCATTATGCAGAAGAAGTCTATGTCATTATCATTCAGGACTTTGATGAGTTCTGTCCTTTTTGGTGCTGTAAATCCTCCAGCATTCCATTGAAGTATTGTAAGGTAGCATTCTGTGCCCAAGGCAGTCGGCACCCGGAGATCCGATTGGCCGACTATTTTACCTCCGGATAAGAATTTTGCATTGGGACGCATCATGCTGTTTGAGCTACTCATTTGGAACCACCCGGGGGGCACTTGTGGCTTTAAGGATAATCCACGGAAGCGAGTAGCATTACCAACCCCAA
>NW_007473725.1:0-314 GCF_000475195.1 Diaphorina citri
CGTGAATGCTTAAAACTTAAAACCATTTTATCTCTTTACATTCAGGATTTTTACTCGTAGATACCAAAATGAGATAAAATAGATACCAAAAGCTACCAAATTTGAAAACATCCGAATCAAACTTTCCCGAGAAAGTCCCACGTCCCAAATCCCGGAAAGGTGAACCAGACTGGCGGTTTATTCAGCCTCAGTAAAGTGGCGTAAAAGTTACCGAGGCATCCATCGACCACTTTTATAGGACGACATTTTTGGATAGGAACTTGGCCTTTTTTTCACATTTGTGTTTTTGTGGTAATTTATAATAGAATAGAATA
>NW_007473726.1:0-314 GCF_000475195.1 Diaphorina citri
ACTGTTCATAGCAATTGAAAGTACAATTTAATTTATAGTTGTTACACTTTCCTCGTATATTTTGATCTTTTCCAAGCAATATCGATCTAAAACACTGAATTCAGCTCAGCTCTGGTTATAGATTTTGCCTACACTTTTTTACATGTCGTAAACATGAGCCTCGTTATTGATGTGCTCGTTCATCCATAAATTTTCAGGGTATTGTGTTGTGTTGAGTTTTTTCCCCGTGTGTACACTGTACATACACCTACTCACTAAGGGTAAAGGGTAGGTATGCAGGGATCGCCTTCATGATGCTTGACCTGGAAACCGTG
>NW_007473727.1:0-314 GCF_000475195.1 Diaphorina citri
AACATTTCTTATTCTTATTTCATCTAAGTTCTTTTTGTTTCCAATCACTTTTTAGTACTTTCTTTATTAAGTTACAGAGAGACGTTTTTTGAAAATCAAAAGACAAGAATTTCAAGTAGTTAATATGTTATACTCGTAGTAAATTACATAGTTTGAATTTCATTTACCAAAATCATTTTACACATCTACAAAAAAGGGGAAACAACGAATAAACAAATTTAATAATACATGGCCAATGAATAGATCTGTTGCGCTTACTTGGGTGATGTTTCAAAGTCATAGAGCAGGAAAAATGAGGACCAACGGAATTTTTC
>NW_007473728.1:0-314 GCF_000475195.1 Diaphorina citri
AATATGGCTCCTCTAGAAACCCTTTTGAAAGAGCAAATCTACGGTTTTGATTTTGATTGTGACATTGGTCTACTTCTGACCAAAGACAACCAAATACATACTTAAATAAAGGAAACTAACGTGTGACATGGGAAAATGTTCACCAATGATAGGTTTGTTGGAAATTCGAAGAGAATTCTTCCATTGGTGGTAACAAAGCAAATTCTACACTTGAGTAAGTTTTTGTTTTGATCAATCACTTGCACGAAATTTGGAACCACTTCTTTCCTTCTTGTGCCTGAGGGAAGTAAAATAAAAATGGCTTCAAAAGTCTC
>NW_007473729.1:0-314 GCF_000475195.1 Diaphorina citri
CAGTACTGAACTAATGAAAATTAACTAATTTTAAAAACAAAATTTAAAAGAATTTAAATTTATATTTCCAAACTGTTCATTCACCTAATTTTTAAATGCTAAATATAAGTAAAACAATTTTAACAGTAAAGTATCTAAGTATGTATCGGTAAAATGAAATAATAGGTATTCACGTAATTGAACAAACGAAGTGGGCTCAGAGTTTTAACAACTTTTCTTGTAGTATTTATGCACGCCTGTTGTCCTGTCCCGCGATAGCTCGAACGCTAATCTTACTCATGTTACAACAAAATAGGTCCATCAGAAACCGAGAA
>NW_007473730.1:0-314 GCF_000475195.1 Diaphorina citri
AAGAAGAAGAAGAAGAAGAAGATGAAGAGGAAGAAGAAGAAGAAAAAGAAGAAGAAGAAGAAGAAGAAGAAGAAGAATGCGGGTATTACCACCATCATCTTCCTAAGCCATCTCATTGAACAAAAGGATTCAAAGGGAGATTCCCTTTTGTGAAATTCCTCCCTCCGTGTGAAATAACCTTGAACTTTTACATTACAATGCGTTAAAACTTTCATCCCCCCTTTTGGAGCTTAATTAAACAACATTTCTACAACTCTATAGAACACTACAACAAGAACATGAGCAGGATAAACAGGCGAATGCCCAGATAGTCA
>NW_007473731.1:0-314 GCF_000475195.1 Diaphorina citri
AATATCTCGAGAACGGTAAGAGCTAGAGAGTTGAAATTTGGTATGTAGATGTCAAATGTGACAAGGATGCGACACGTTTACCGGTGTAACGGTTGGCGGCATTTTACCGCTTTTTGGCGGTTTTCGGTGTAATTTAACAATATCTCGGGAACGGTATAAGCTAAAGAATTGAAATTTGGTATGTAGTTCACAAATGTGACAAGAATGCAACACAAAACGTTTGGTTGGGATGGTTCCTTGGCGGTATTTTGACCGCTTTTGGACAGATTTCGACCGTTTTTTGGCGGTTTTCATCTATAGCGACAAAACGGTTA
>NW_007473732.1:0-314 GCF_000475195.1 Diaphorina citri
ACCAACACAGTTCCCACTATCAAACCCCTTGAAAAAAGAACCTAATATTTTTCTTACACCAAGTTCTATTCTCTCCTTGGCTAAAGAAGTCCCTAGGTCCCTACCAACATGTAAGTAGGTCTAGTTTTCTTTATTCAGTTACAGAGAAAACTGTAGGTTTAATCATACAGAAACCGAAAAAAGAAAGAATAAACAGGATATGAGAAAGCAGTTCTGAGAACGAACCTTAATAATACTTGGGTTACTTTCTGGTGTTCTCGTGTTGACCCAGCACCTAAATGGGAAGTATTGTGTCTCTTCTCGCCCATCTGATG
>NW_007473733.1:0-314 GCF_000475195.1 Diaphorina citri
GATTGAACGGTTAAAAGATATCTCACTCACAGCCTAGAGCCCTAGTCTGCGAAATTTCACTTCAATGCGGTTTACCTTAGGTAAAAAGGATAAGACAAACAATGCAATTAAATAATTACCTCTACTCAGTTACCTATTACAATAGGTAACCTGTAACTAACGATAGTTGATGAAAGCATACTTCCACTCGTAATAATATTAGACCTAGGACCATATTATGGTCCTAGGTCTCGAATTCTATCAGGTTTAGTGCCAACTATCGACGCCCCATGGAAACTATAACACCCGGATATTGGAGGGGAGGATCCGAACCT
>NW_007473734.1:0-314 GCF_000475195.1 Diaphorina citri
GTCAGCAGGGTAATAACTTCTTCACGGCGGAGGGAAAAGCAGAGGAATGGAGAGGTTTCTATTTAGGTAGATACTGTAGTTTCCAAAGGAGAATGTGAAGGAAAAGAGGAAGGATATGGAATGAAGGGAGAAGAGAAAGACGAATGTGAAGGTAAGAAGGAAGAAGGTGAAGAATATGAATTGAAAGAAGAAAAAGAATATGAAAGAGAAGAGGAGGAAGATGAAGAATAAAGGAAAAAAAAAATCTGGTGTGAACATCACACGACTTTCCTCATCCTATTGAATGATGCTTATTTGAGTATTATTTTACGCTA
>NW_007473735.1:0-314 GCF_000475195.1 Diaphorina citri
AAAAAAAAAAAAAAAAATAGTGATAGGGTGCCACAAGTTAGGGTGGAAGAACTCTATTACTGCGTTGTTTCCCCTGATTTAGGTTGTTGGAATGCTATAGTACCTAAAGTTTCGAGCTGACTGATACAGAGTTTCGTATTAGAGTGCCGGAACCCAGTCGCTCGAATGGTCTTCCGGGCACCCTTCTTTTTCTGAGTGTAAGGCACCCTTCTTTTTCTCAGTGTAAGTATTTACTGGACTTATTTTCCGCAGCATGTCTGGAATCGGCCACGTCCACACCACCGCGGTCGCGGCACACCTCGCACGCCACCTCC
>NW_007473736.1:0-314 GCF_000475195.1 Diaphorina citri
CTAAGGTCTTATCATCCCGAAATTGAAGAGACAGGATAGGAGAAAACCAGCCGTTCCGAGAACGAACATTATCCGTTCAGGATAAAATTCGCCCCGGGCGGGAATCGAACCCGCGGCTTAGCGCTTACAAGGCAGACGCGCCACCAACCAGGCTAACTAGGCTGGCGACTATGCTGGTTAAATGGCTTTTTCAATGAGAAATGTTGTCTCCCCAAATTACAACGAGAGCAAAAGAAAAAAAAAAAACTTGGACCCTGCAGGGAATTGAACCCAGGATCTCGAAAAACACTACATAACTTCCCACTTCTTACACT
>NW_007473737.1:0-314 GCF_000475195.1 Diaphorina citri
AACCCATATGAAACATGATCCCCTATGTTCCCTATATTAGCTCCCCTTCCCCTAAAATCCACAGTCCTCCCACTACTACCTCTAAATTCACAAGTTGTGGAAAAGTTTGATAAAAATAAATTGACCCTGGCGAGAAGGTAGCTTAATATTTGCATTATGTCGAAAAATTAGAATGTTAATTATTTGATGTGGAAGTTTGAAATTGGTTGGTGTGAGTGTGAGGGTAGGTATGTGTAACGGTATCTTGCACAGAGAAACCCAAGTTCTGATATTTGATGCTTTCCAAGTTTTCATCCTTTTTGTACTGCATCACA
>NW_007473738.1:0-314 GCF_000475195.1 Diaphorina citri
GATTCCTTCACCGGGCGCGGCGACATAAGTATGAATAAGCTGCGACTTTACCAACAATCTTAAGTTACCTTGGAAAAAATAAGAAAATATAAATAGAAGGTACCACAAAAAAAAGTAATTCAACAGATATACTATTGCTTAGAGTGCTTAGACGATCTCTAGGTAAGTAGGTTTAAGTACCCATACCCACTACCATCAGTTATACAATGTTTTTCCATTTCCAAGTAATTCACCATTCACTTAGGGCCGGTTTCTAACATCCTCGGTTGACTCGCGAGTTTGAAAACCAATGGTTCACCCAAACTCCGGAGTTG
>NW_007473739.1:0-314 GCF_000475195.1 Diaphorina citri
AAATAAGGTTTATTTTTTGGGGTATTTTGTTTGTGATGGTGATCAGGTGTGGAAGACAGCGCTAGCCGAAAAATCGTCTTTTTGAAAACGCTCAATCTGGTGCAAAATTCGACATACTGTCTCTAGCATTTCCTGGACTATAGCTCGAATTTCTCGATGAAAAGCACCCGTTAACTCATCCAGAATCCTTGTTTTATAAATATAAACCTTGTTTTTTACGTAGGTATTTCCAAAAGAAAAAAAAAAAGGTCGCACGAGCTAAGATCGGTTGAGGAGGGAGGAAAATCAGATTGGGTGCGAAACTTCCTGAGCAT
>NW_007473740.1:0-314 GCF_000475195.1 Diaphorina citri
CGCCCACTTTCAATATTACCCCCTCCTACCTTCAATATCATTGGTTAAGATTTTCTTAGTCCCGCCCACTTTCAACGTAATCCCCTCCTCCCTTCACCATAATTGGTTTTCTAAGCCCCTCCCACTTTCAATATTGTCCCCACCTACCTTCACTGTCATTGGTTGAGTTTTTCTTAGCCCCTCCCTCTTACTCCATTAAATTCAGCCTTTGTTCTCATTGGCTGAAGCTGAAAGGTGATGTCCCCTGTTATTTCCGGATCTGTAAGAAGGAATTCTTCTTCTGGCGATGTTTTTCGGAATAAATGTAAGTAGTG
>NW_007473741.1:0-314 GCF_000475195.1 Diaphorina citri
CTTAGTCTCACGCTCACGGGACTGATGACTAAAATAAATCGTGTACCTATTGTTGGGAAGAAAAGAAAATTCAAATTTTGTATCAGGGAAGTTTGCTGATTTGAAATGTGTTAGCTATTAGAAGGTCCACTGCACATTATATCCCTCATTAGAGACACAGACGGTTGCAACATTACACTGAATTTCATCACTTCAAAGGCATCATTCATAATGTAAATGAATTGAGAAAAGATTTAGATTTACTGAGTAAATTTTACTCTAAGATTTATGTTCAAGGGTGCCAAAATTTTCACACCGGTTCCTAATATTTGACA
>NW_007473742.1:0-314 GCF_000475195.1 Diaphorina citri
TTTCTAGGGACAACTGGGGCCGTTTCAGTCTTGAGCTTTTTCCATATCCATAAAATTCTTCTCTCTTTGAAGGGCAACGGTCAACCCTTTCAACTAAGTTAAGCTTCATACCACTTCGCCTTTTTCACTAGGATTTTAAAGAGCCTCTCTACTGGCCTCACAAAGCTAGGAGTTCTTTTTTCCAGTTAAGCGAACAACACGAAGTGACGGCCAACAAAACAGTAGGTTAGGTAAGTACTTTTTGGTACTATGCCAGAGTATGTTCAGAACTTTACAGTAGCCTGACACTCTGAAATCTGGTTACATATTTGGTC
>NW_007473743.1:0-314 GCF_000475195.1 Diaphorina citri
AAACGAGTACAAATTTTTGTCGATGGTGGGATTCGAACCCGGGACCTTCTGCATGGCAAGCAAGCGCGTTACCACTGTATTGCAAGCTCAAATACCTCTTTGTACAAGACTTACAAGATTGCCTATGACTTTCGTGTCCTTTATTTTTAATTGTATTATTATTTTATGGAATTTAATGTTCATTGGTCAATGCAATAGGTTCAAAATGAGTTCAAGTCCTATGGCTCTTTTGGTCTCAGTTTGTGACTTTTCACCAAAGAGTGTTTCGCCTCAAGTTTGATTTTTCTCATGAGTCTTTTCACTTTTCAGTCTTT
>NW_007473744.1:0-314 GCF_000475195.1 Diaphorina citri
AATTGGTGGAGATGACATTTTTACTATCTGAAAGAAGTCAGGTTATTGCCAGCACGAAATAGCCTTTCTAGCATGAACTAAATTTCCAGGCAACACTTTTTGGCACTCTGTTGGCACTCGATTATCGACTAATAAATTGTTGTAGATATGTACCTACCTACAAGCTATATCTACAATTTAGTATACATAGATTACATAGGAAACAATATTACAGCATTTGTGTACTTCTACACTTCTAGTGATTTCCGAATTTGGCAACAGAGTTTCATTTGATAAAATTATTGTTGTCTAAGTGCTTTTCTCCATTAGAACAT
>NW_007473745.1:0-314 GCF_000475195.1 Diaphorina citri
GAAACTGGAGAGTAAACCTTCTTATCTAAGAAACTGGAGAGTAAACCTTCTTATCTAAGAAACTGGAGAGTAAACCTTATCTAAGAAACTGGAGAGTAAACCTTCTTATCTAAGAAACTGGAGAGTAAACCTTCTTATCTAAGAAACTGGAGAGTAAACCTTCTTATCTAAGAAACTGGAGAGTAAACCTTCTCATCTAAGAAACTGGAGAGTAAACCTTCTTATCTAAGAAACTAAAACTAAAACCCCTTTTTAAAAGAACTAGTTACCTACTTTACGGGTAGGCAGTCTTGCGTTCAAATCCCGGCCATGAC
>NW_007473746.1:0-314 GCF_000475195.1 Diaphorina citri
ACATACACATAGATAGATACATAATTATATAGGATGGGGAGAGTGGAAAAATCGATAATTTAATTGCTTCGAAAAAAACTTTTTTCAGCATGTTTATTTCTCAGGTAATTCTATGGATTAATTCCTAACAAAAACTGCAAAATATTCATTTAGTGCTTCCTAAATATGTTGGTAGGTACATACGTCACCTATTTATCTCCAAATCAAATACATTATGTAATTGTTAAATTGTTATCTTTACCGTAGGTACCTACCAGCTTGAATTCTGGCCATAATGACAGCACACAAGTTATTCTTTCTTGGACTACATTTCC
>NW_007473747.1:0-314 GCF_000475195.1 Diaphorina citri
CACGTTGTAAAAGACTAGAAATATTATGATTGTAATGAAACTGCGGCCTTACAATATGCAAACTAAAAAGTGTACAGTAATAATAATAATGTTATATGAATGTAAACCTTATGTTAGATATGTACATTATAACAGACGTACCTATGTTATCTTTGTTATTATGTCTGTAATATGAAGGTATATAGGTAGGTATATATATATTAAAAAAAATAATAAAATGTAATAGAAATAAATACATACAAAACAGAACTAGAGCGTAGGCAATGTTTTCGTATTGTTCTTTAAAACTGCACCTAAAATGACCCCCTGATAAC
>NW_007473748.1:0-314 GCF_000475195.1 Diaphorina citri
TGAATATTAGAGGGTAATTTTGGGTACAGGGTGTTCAACATTTTTAGCCACTTACGTATATTGGAGGTGGACAAAAAAAAAAATCAATGCTGCCGGGTCAATACTCAAGCAGTAGGTACCGTCCTCAAACCTAGAATGAAAAGAGAGCAAAATCAAAATTCCTATTGTATAGCAGGCACCTCCACTAATGATTCAAATTGTGCACATTGCATAATCAGAATGATTAGACGGCGTTCACACAAAATCAGATTCTTTGCTGGTTTCCTCTATCTGTTTTTTTTTTTTTTTTTTTTTTTTTTTTTTTTTTTTTTTAA
>NW_007473749.1:0-314 GCF_000475195.1 Diaphorina citri
CCCCCACGAGCAGGATAAAACTACCATGAACCGAATGTTGACGCGAAACTACAGTACGGGAAACGCTTATGAGGTAGGGGGTTATGTGAGCACTACCATGAACCGAATGCTGACGCGAAACTACAGTACGGGAAACGCTTATGAGGTAGGTGGTTATATGAGCACTACCATGAACCGAATGTTGACGCGAAACTACAGTACGGGAAACGCTTATGAGGTAGGTGGTTATATGAGCACTACCATGAACCGAATGCTGACGCGAAACTACAGTACGGGAAACGCTTATGAGGTTGGCGCTAATGGAATCAAATAGT
>NW_007473750.1:0-314 GCF_000475195.1 Diaphorina citri
AAAAGAAAGGAAAAATAAAAGAGAAGGAGGGGTAAGAAAGGAAAGAAAGAAGAGAGAGGAAAGAAAATCAGACCGTTTCGTTTGAAGTCGGAATTTTTTCCTTTTAAACCTAATTTTCTTTTTATTATTTTCCTTTTGTCGGGCGAAGAAAAATATGAAATTGAAAAAGACGTTGTGTAGGATGAGGCCTAGGGATTACTCAATGTTTTCTCCGAAGTTATTATAAGCTTTGGATAATGTTCGTTCTCGGAACGGCTGGCTTTTTCTTATCCTGTCTTCCTTATCTCTTCGATTTTGGGACGATAAGACCTTAG
>NW_007473751.1:0-314 GCF_000475195.1 Diaphorina citri
AAACTTCCAACCTTTGAATCGCCCATACGTTTACACTGTTTGATCAAATCACATGGGAAACAGTGAACAATTCTTGTGGAAAATCCATTATTCTAAATAATAACGATAGATAACGTCTTTTTTCAAATATTGTCATGTCACACCAAAGCTTCATCACGGAAATAAAGAACGGAAAATTTAGGTCAGATATTGAAATGATCTTCAAGACTTCAACCAAAAGCAATGCCCGGCGGCCTTTCAGTTGAAAAATCATACCTCACACATGCATTATGCAACCTAACCTACTTTAAGACATAAAGGCTTGGGGATCGTTT
>NW_007473752.1:0-314 GCF_000475195.1 Diaphorina citri
AGATTGTGAAAACCGCATAACAACTGAGCTTCACTGGACGTTAGTAAAATTGGACAGCATTAAGAAAAAAATAACCATTCATAACGGGTATTGCCTTATGGATGGTTCTTTTCTGCATAATGATGTCCACTTTATTATTTTACCCGGCCAGCCTTGTAGGTCGCGGGTTCGATTCTCACACGGGGTGAACTTGATCCTAAATAGATAAGGTTCGTTCTCGGAACGGTGGGTTTCTCCTACCCTGTCTCCCTTTTGTCTTCGATTTCCAGACCATAAGACCTCCACTGTTACAGTTCCCTCTATCAATCCTCTCA
>NW_007473753.1:0-314 GCF_000475195.1 Diaphorina citri
AATATACCTCATTCGTTCAAAGTGCTAGAAAAGAATGACAGTTAGCTTGGAAAGCAGCTAGGTCATTGGTTCGATTACCACCCGAGGCAAACTTCATTCTGAAAAGATGAGGTTCGCTCTCGGAACGGCTGGCTTTCTCTCATCTGTCCTCTGTCTCTTTGATTTCGGTACGATACCGTTTTTCTTCACTTTTATAATGTTGTAAACTGATCTCTTGTATTTACTTGTAAAAGAAGATGCCTAGTTAGCTTAGTTGGTAGTGCGTCTGCCTTGTAAGCGCTAGGCCGCGGGTTCGATTCCCGCCCGGGGCGGAT
>NW_007473754.1:0-314 GCF_000475195.1 Diaphorina citri
AAAAATCCTTTCTTAGAAAAGGTTTTTTTTTTTTTTTTTATTGAACGTTATTTACAGAGGGCAGAATTATTTTCCTTTCGGGAAACTGACCACTGGAAGATCGACCACTGTTCCAATGATAACTGAGGAGACCAGTCAGTAGAGTGATCAATTTTGCAGTGGTCAGTGGTCGTTCTAGTTTTATTTTGCCAGAAGGGAACCAAAAAATCCCAGCACTTCAGCAATCTAAATGTTCCCTATAGAGTCTTTATCGGGTCGTTCAGAATTGCAGAAAGGCGTTCATAAGGTCTGTTTTTCATTCCGACGTGGGTGCG
>NW_007473755.1:0-314 GCF_000475195.1 Diaphorina citri
TTCTGTTTCAGTGTTATCACTTCTAACAGCTTTAATTGTATATCCAGTGTTCTTTTTCTTCGAGTTAAATCAAGGTAATGTTTAGTCCCTTTTACTATTTTCTAGTTGATGAAAATTAGTTTGGCGAATTTTTTAGTAGAGATGAAAAGATCGCTTGTCGTGTGAGGAAACTTGATATTTACATAACTTACTCTTAGTGAAAATAAAAATAGTAAAAAAAAGACCGATTGCAATACATTCGCATTATCTTGTGTAGATTCCCTGTAGATGTTGTTAATGGTAATAGAAAGTAAAAATTCTGTTTCAGTGTTATC
>NW_007473756.1:0-314 GCF_000475195.1 Diaphorina citri
TACTATTTATGAAAAAACTATGTAGTTCTTGCGTCCTTGCATATTGGTAAGCAATAGATTGGGGTTTAGTTTGTGTGACTGCACCGACAGCCATATCCTGTGTTAGTAAATTCACATGGAAACTATCCCATAACGTAAATTGTACAATGTATATGTACATACATAGACAGCACTAAACATATACCACCCAACTTGAGATATTGAGAAATCTGTGATCATACGTACAAGTATGCCATTAAAGACGGCGGATTCATGTGCAATGCTTTACGCCTATTTGAATGCCTGATACGGGAGGCTACTCCTCAGCTATGTGT
>NW_007473757.1:0-314 GCF_000475195.1 Diaphorina citri
GGACGAACTTTATCCTAAACAGATAAGATTCTTTCCTTGGAATGGCTGACTTTCTCTTATGCTGTCTTCCTTCTCTCTTAGATAAGACCTCTGTTGTTCCAGTCCCCTCTATCAAACCTCTTTTGAGAAGAAGAAAAAAATGAATTCTTCACATTTTAATTAGGAATTGACGACTTTTCATTCAACATGTACTTAGTGGAATATGAAAAGATTGTTGTAAAAAAGAAAGTAATCAATAAATCTATTATTATTATTAAAACATTTACCCAAATACATAATATCTTCTATTCAATATTTCAAATCTTAACCCTTTC
>NW_007473758.1:0-314 GCF_000475195.1 Diaphorina citri
CAGAAAGGAGAAAATCAAGTTTGTTGCAGAATTTCAGTGGTTTGACTTCAACAACAGTCAAATTTTCAAGAGCAACAAGAGACCGAGTGCCATGATGGTGTCCCACCTACAATAGAAAAGGAGAGTTTCATGTTGACACTATATTGAGTATGTTGCTGCAAAAAACAATACCGTAAACAGAAAGTTGATCCAAGAAGTACTTTTTGACCAATCAACCAATAAAGGATCCAATATAGGTTTCAAAACAACAAAGAACCTACCTAATTGTTAACTCAGAAAAAGGTTTTCCTAAAACTCTTGAGAAATTCCACCGT
>NW_007473759.1:0-314 GCF_000475195.1 Diaphorina citri
TCTCAGGCGAGCTTTAAAACCTGCCTTGGTGGCGTAGTGGTCAAGACGCTCGCCTGGTAAACAGGAGGGCGTGGGTTCAATCTCAGCCGAGGTATGGAATTGCATCCTCATTTATTTGACAATTTGACCACATTAATAGTAGTACCCTACTGCTGGAGTAAAGGGACTTTTCAGTCCTATGCGAGCAGTATAAATAAGCACTATTATTATTTAAATGGGGCTCCAAGGGTTAGGTGGTAGAGAACGCCTCGTTAACCCCGCCTAAAAACGAAAATATTACCTTCTCTGTCCATCCTCTCCTTGAGTTCATGCTG
>NW_007473760.1:0-314 GCF_000475195.1 Diaphorina citri
CCCGTGTCCAAAGTCACCGACTATTTCAACAAGTAAGTCTGACGCAGCAAAAGAGAAATTATACTAATGGAGCACATGGTCAATCAAAGACGTACTAGAGAAACCAGTTCCACCTCTACAGGTGTCACTCAGTCCTAGGTATAAATAAGAAATCTGTTTGAAAAATCCTTTTCATTTCCTTACCGTACTTGTTTAATTACCTGTAGGTACCAAAAAGACATAATATCCCCGGTCTCTCTATGTTTCCAGACTAGACATGGTGTGTCCTCCCTCGTACAACATAGCGGAATATCTGGTCAATCAACTTGCCATCA
>NW_007473761.1:0-314 GCF_000475195.1 Diaphorina citri
CTTAGAGCTTTATTGACCATATGATCTGCCGGTCTTCTTTTAACGTGCCCGAACCATCTCAGCTGCTTTTCTTCTAACATGAACTGCAAGAGTAAGTGTTGTGCTTTATTTAAACCGAGAGTAAGTGATGTGCCCGCCCGAAGCAATCACCCTAGTTAGGGCTGATTGAGAGGCTGACGACAAACGCCGACCCCGTATTGTGCTGAAGAAACATTTTTATTATAACATCGATCAATTAGCCAGCCTAGTTAGCTTAGTTGGTAGTGCGTTTGCCTTGTAAGCGCTAGGCCGCGGGTTCGATTCCCGCCCGGGGC
>NW_007473762.1:0-314 GCF_000475195.1 Diaphorina citri
GGGCTTCTTTGAGTAGACTGAAAAAGTATGCAGGTTATACACTTAGGTATGTACGTAGGTACGTACCGACTTGATTCTCCAATAAAATTACTTATTGAAGACTGAAACTTGTCTGATTTCCATAACAATGTAAACTGTAAAGTCAATCTACTGCATTGGCAATACAAATTGGGTAAGATGATTTGAAAAAGACACTTTCAAGGTTTAAATATTACAAAAGTAATCTTCCAGGTGAATTATTGCCTTTACACAATAAAGTCTTGTTAGACTGGGACTGACTAATATATCATCCTGGACCTGCCTAATACGAATCT
>NW_007473763.1:0-314 GCF_000475195.1 Diaphorina citri
TGCCCTTTTCCATTTTTCCTCAAGTTGGGGAAAAATCTTTCCAATTTATTTTTTTATGGTTAGGGAGAAATGTGTGCGAGGTACCTACTTGTGTAGGGAATAGAAAAAGAAAATGAATCAGTACCAACTTTTTCTCTGAACAATTTTATAATACCTGATAATGAGTTTCTTTTTTACCACTTGTAAGACAATGACTGGCTTTCTCATATTGCTATCCTGTCCTATCGCTTTCGGGATGATAAAACCTTTAGCAAGTTACAGATCCCTTTATCAAACCTATTAAAAAAGTCTCAGTGAACTTCGCCACTGACTTT
>NW_007473764.1:0-314 GCF_000475195.1 Diaphorina citri
ACATTGAGTTCTTCATAATTATCCATCAGCAAATTTACCCACTTTGGCTTTCTCAAGTTATTTTTACACACCCTACATCCCTATATGAATTTCTCTCCCTACTAATTTCCAACATTTACTTTGGGTTCTTCTGGCCACAGTCTTTTCATTAAATCTCCATGAATCCTACACGATGTACAATGGATGAAATTTTGAATACTTATACCTATGTATAATTAATTGAAGGTGTACAATACTACTTGATGTTCAACAAGCCCAAGTTCGTGACACAATTTGAAAAGGGCACAAGACATTAATCAAGAAATCTAGAAGCG
>NW_007473765.1:0-314 GCF_000475195.1 Diaphorina citri
TGGACTGATAGGTTCGTTCTCGGAACGGCTGGCTTTCTCCTATCCTGTTTTCCTCTCTGAAATTTCCGGACGATAAGACATCCATTGTTACAGTTCCCTATGCAAAAAACAACACATTTCTAGTGTTTGTTTTAACACTAAAAATGTGCTTCGCTAGATTTTTTCTTCCTTTTTCAAGGATCGCACCCGGAACCTTGGAATGCAATCCCGTGGCTTGGGAAACTAAAGTAGATTTTAAAAAGATGAGTGTTTCACCGCCGTTTTTATTTCGTAGCAATGGAACAACTGCTACATTAGACGCTTGTGGCCTGTGT
>NW_007473766.1:0-314 GCF_000475195.1 Diaphorina citri
TAAACCGTCAATTTTCTATGAAGCTTTAAACCAGATCACAACCGAAAGCAACTTAATATTCCTCAGAATTTAAAAAAAATCCTCTATTAGAAAAAGAGAGGACGGAAAAAACACTGAAATTATTCAATGATCCAAAGGCAAAAAAAAGAAGAAATTTCAATGAAAAGAAAGAAAAAAAAAATGTTCAAATTATTCAATGATCCAAAGACAAAAGAAATTTCAATAAAAAGAAGAATAAAATGTTCAAGTCCTTCACCGCGCTTGAAAAAAATTAATTCACCAACTAGTTTATGAATGATAATAATGAGCCTACT
>NW_007473767.1:0-314 GCF_000475195.1 Diaphorina citri
TGTTAAATCGGGAAGGATGACTGAGTCCGAAGAAAGGGCACTTCAATCAGCAGGAACAACGGTTGAACCAGCAGCAGGCAGTGAACAATATGAAATTGATTGCATCGCGGAATCAAGTGAAGTAAGTCTGCGCTGACGTATAACTTAGGGAAAAGATATAGGATATAGGGGAAGGACATTAGAGTCCGAAGAAAAAGAAAGGGCAGTTGAATCAGCAGAGACAACGTTGAAGAGCTCCTTCAGACGACTTAAGGCTAAGAAAAATATTGGGAAAACGGAACAGAAATCAAAAGAATTGACGAATAATTGTGGGG
>NW_007473768.1:0-314 GCF_000475195.1 Diaphorina citri
TGTTCAAAACGCCACGCCGCGCCGCTCGGACCCACTTTCAATCTTGAGCTGCGCTTCTAAATCACTTGAACATATCCTTGCGGACTTGCGGCCAAAGTTTAACACGTGATTTTCTTCTTGTTTGAAACATCTTGGAGAATCAGTAATGGTGAGTTTCAAATCTCTGCAAGCTCTCTGGAAACAAAATAGACGGAAATGTGAACGTAATTTGAAGATTGGTACATGTTTCCTGTAATATTAAATGACATTTTTGGTTTGCCAACACTCACACTTAACTTATACTTTTTTATAGGACTTAAAGTTGGCACGTACCT
>NW_007473769.1:0-314 GCF_000475195.1 Diaphorina citri
TATCATGGGGGGGGGAAAGGAAATGGAATAAATAGGAGGAGAAGGAAAATGAAGTTAGGAGGAGAAGGAAAATGAAGTTAGGAGAAGGAATGAGAAGGAAGAAGGAGGGAGAAGGGAGAAGGAGACGGTTAGCTCATTAAATAAGATTAACATAAATTATTTCTTACAATTATATTATTCATAAATTTCATTTCGTTAAAGCAAAACCTTTCGGTTAAAAGATTATGCAGGTAGGTAGGTAAGTAGGTACACGTGTATACATAACACACTAGAGGTGAATAAATAATACCTACCTAGGTAGTACCTACATACTT
>NW_007473770.1:0-314 GCF_000475195.1 Diaphorina citri
GTAGTGTAGTAAAATAATTGTAGTAGGTAGTAAAATAATTGTAGTAGAGTATAGTAATTGTAGTAGTGAGTGTTAGTTCACTATAGTCAACGCGAGTGAGAGTAGAGAGACAGAGGGACGTATGGTGGACCACGGACCGACACATAAGAGTGAAGCAATACACTGATCCTCCGTGGCCTAGTGACTTCACGGTTCAATGGTCCATGTAACTTTGGGTCTTCAGAGGCAGAGGAGAGAGTTCATTAATATGTTAAGTATAGGATTTCGTAGATTCGTAGTAGCTTAACCCAGGGTTGTCCAACCCGCGGCCCGCG
>NW_007473771.1:0-314 GCF_000475195.1 Diaphorina citri
CGGGCAAAATTTTCTTTTTTTTTTGGCGTCGAACTTTGAACACAATAGTGTTGTTTTTAGGGGATCTCATTCATTTTTGTCAAAGCTTTTTTTTATACCAATTCCTAACTTTGAATCTCGCCCCAGGTTCGAGTGTTCGTAACATCCACGCGTTTGAAGTTCTCCAGTCTGTATTTCTCAAATCCACCTCTCCCTCACTATGTGCTGTTATTCTGGATGGCATATCCTCCATATATCACGCGGACAACGCTAACTATTTCATTCTCGAAGCTCAGAACTCCCTGCCTCAATTCGCTGAACGCATACATTTGAAA
>NW_007473772.1:0-314 GCF_000475195.1 Diaphorina citri
CTTGTATTATAGATCTGCTAAGGTCAAAAACTAAAAAAAAAAAACCAAACCTACCTACCCACCTATAAAAGTTGAAAAAGTTATAAAATGAACAGTGCCCAACTTTTTTGAACAGTCGAAATTTATATTTATTTAAATGGTCCAATTAGGTTTTTTCAGCTGACATGAAACAACTACTCGTAAATTTGTACCATGTAAAAGCTGAAAACAAAGGCCAAAGTCAGAACACACAGAGCTTTTTTTTCAATTGGTTTTAGCAACAGTTTAATAATTCACCAGACAAACAATATCATGGCTAACAATCTCGTAGGTTA
>NW_007473773.1:0-314 GCF_000475195.1 Diaphorina citri
GATTTTGACATCTCCACTAATCAGATCAGTGGAGATGTCAAATTTCTCCTTTGAACAATTTTGTACGTAGGCATTTTTGAGTACACCAAAAATTACTGTAGGTATAATGTGTATAGGAGATCTAGGTATCGGTTTTCGAACCAAGTAAACCTTAAAATCATTAGTATAATTAATAAATAATAATACACCACTTAGAATAGAATGGGCCATAAAGAACAAAATTTGATGAACTTCTTTGTTCCATCGTTTTTCTTTTTTTATGAGTTGAGAAAATCAAATGAGGGAGACATATCCTGATATTGAATAAACAAAAT
>NW_007473774.1:0-314 GCF_000475195.1 Diaphorina citri
CTTCTCTCTTCGATTTCGGGACGATAAGACCATAGCAGTTACAGTTCCCTCTGTCAAACCTCTTAAAAAAAAAAGAGAGAACACCTCTCTTTGAAGAAACGACGCGACGTCTGTATTTTGCCATATGCTTTGTAAGAGCTAGGTCGCGGGTTCGATTCCCACCCAAGGTAACTGGGCTGACGAAACTTACCTTGAACTGAACATCAGTCCGGCTCCACTCTGGCTTGACATGTTTAACAACGTCATATGCATCATCCTCCAGAGAATCATGGGATACTGTGGATTCTATTATCAGGATGTCATCCATGGAGGAG
>NW_007473775.1:0-314 GCF_000475195.1 Diaphorina citri
TTTTCTTCGTTTATACTGGCTCTAGAAAGAACAAGGTAAGTACTCTTTTAAGTGAACTACTCAGTGAGTGAGTCAGATCCTTGTAACTCACTCCCTTCGACTCCCTGCAAGTATAATAGACTAAACATATAGGGACTTTAATTCTTTAATAGGATCTGACCCATTGAATGAGTCATTCTAGAGCTAGACATTGACTGTTTTTAAAACTCAGTTTGGTGTCCCACAGGGTTAAATAACTGTACCTAAGCCTGTGACTTACCCAATGTAATGTGACTGGATCTTGATCGACTCTTAGGTAAAGATGTAGCCATATT
>NW_007473776.1:0-314 GCF_000475195.1 Diaphorina citri
TCTCTCTCTCTCTCTCTCTCTCTCTCTCTCTCTCTCTCTCTCTCTCTCTCTCTCTCTCTCTCTCTCTCTCTATTTAAAATATGAAATTAATTTTTCCTTAAGAAAATTTATTTAAAATCAATGCCCTTCGATCCTTCCCTCATTTTCCTTTCCATTAATTTATTGAGATTTCTTTCCATCAATTACCTAGGCACATACTCACATAGATAAGGTGTAGGTACCCAGTTGCCTTTAGGTATAACGAAAGCCTAGGGCCTTGTTGACTCCTGCCACGGATAGTCTTCGGAGAACATTAGGCCGACCTTTGGGCCATC
>NW_007473777.1:0-314 GCF_000475195.1 Diaphorina citri
TCCTCTCAATCACGTAAGTATCACAAAAAAAAAAAAAAAAAATCTTTGGATTTCAAGCAGCTCCTCAGATCTTCCCACACAGTAAGTGCATCCAGGAAAAAACCGTGAAAAGTCTTGTCTCAGATGACCATCTATCCAGATACCAAACATTGCTTACCTTAAGTGATTCTTTTTTTGGGAACTGTTCCATTCAGGTACCGTCTATCTTCTTGAGATTGAAAACTCAATAAGCTCCGTACTTATCTTACACTTATTTGTACAATACCTATAAAATCCTTTTCAGAGAAATTGCTGATAAACAACAAACCAAAACC
>NW_007473778.1:0-314 GCF_000475195.1 Diaphorina citri
TCATTCCAACTATTCGGAGCTGATTTCCTGATCCACGAAAACTATCAGCCCTGTCTGATTGAAGTGAACAACGGACCAGGCCTCTCCCCCACCACAAGTATCATCGCTAAGAAAACAACAGAGCTACTCACAGACATGGTCAAAGTGGTGACGGCTGAACGGAATCCACTGAGTAGCTTTCAAAACTCGGTTGATACGGGGAAGTTCCATCTGATCTATTGCAAAGAGTTGGGGCTGTCTCAAGCAACAGACAAGGAGAGGCTGACACAAGCTATGAAGACCACACAAGTGGATTTGTTGGAATGGAAGAAAGC
>NW_007473779.1:0-314 GCF_000475195.1 Diaphorina citri
CCCTCTTCCTTCCCTTGTCTTGATTTACTTCCTTGCTACCTCTCTGCCATTAAAACAAGGTAAATGACGGATAGAGTGGGGAATAGAAGGACAGGATGCGGGGAGGATGGGTAAGGGTAGTAAACTTCGAAAAGAAGGAAAGAGAGGAGGAGTGTATTGATAAAGTGGAGAAGGCAGAATAAGGAGTGAAAAACGGGGATGGGGAGTGATTGCAAGAGAGAAATGAGCGGAAAGAAGGAGACAGAACTGATAAAGGAGAGAATGGGAGGGAGACTGGTGAGGAGATTGGAGGGAAAGGTTTTAGAGTGGGAGAG
>NW_007473780.1:0-314 GCF_000475195.1 Diaphorina citri
AGTGAACCTTGTGGATACCATAAAGTATAAACCTTTTGATAGTCCTAAAAATGATCATGTAGCCTCTGAAAACTGAAACTATGCTTTCAGTGACAACATAATTATGTAATACGTTCAATATAACGATAATAATTATGTAAGTTACGCCATCATGTAGGATAATCCAGTAACACGAGATGGTATTTTAGAGCAAATTTCAATGGTGCATAAAATTGTATCCATAAATTAGGGATAGTGTCAACATTTTCCTCCACTTGCATATTTGATTGCAGTCAAAAGTTGTCTTTTTAATTTATGAGCTACCCTAATTTCCT
>NW_007473781.1:0-314 GCF_000475195.1 Diaphorina citri
CCTTAGCCCCTAGTTCCCCTAGTCCTTAGCCCCTAGTTCCCCTAGTCCTTAGCCCCTAGTTCCCCTAGTCCTTAGCCCGTAGTTCCCCTAGTCCTTAGCCCGTAGTTCCCCTAGTCCTTAGCCCCTAGTTCCCCTAGTCCTTAGCCCCTAGTTCCCCTTGTCCTTAGCCCCTAGTTCCCCTAGTCCTTAGCCCCTAGTTCCCCTAGTCCTTAGCCCCTAGTTCCCCTAGTCCTTAACCCCTAGTTCCCCTTGTCCTTAGCCCCTAGTTCCCCTAGTCCTTAGCCCCTAGTTCCCCTAGTCCTTAGCCCCTAGTT
>NW_007473782.1:0-314 GCF_000475195.1 Diaphorina citri
AGTTCAAGCCGGGAAGGAAAAAGCTTCAAACACAATGGTGAACTAAGTGTAAAATTCTTCTAAAAAGTGATCTATTTGTTCTAATGTAGATTGCTGAAATTCTCTATTTGGCGATTTTGATATTGTTCGTAAGTTTACGGCTTTCCAAAGTGAAAACACTTTGAATGAAAATTCTAGAATCCATCTATTGCTTAACATTGAGCGTGACTTGATTTGGGTTTAATCGACCCGAAATTGAAATTCGAATACCCCTAACTTTTTCTAAAGTATATCGTCTACATAAAATCAGTCTTGTTAGCAGAATGGGTTTAGGT
>NW_007473783.1:0-314 GCF_000475195.1 Diaphorina citri
AAAAACAGTCAATCAATAAAATTATGAACTTCATGATAAAACACGATTGTCCAATTTGGGTCAGCATGATTCAGGGGGAAAGCATAAATTCAGAGAGAAAAATGTCCGGCGTCAACGAAATATACGAGACCTTGTTTGGACTGCGGGAGTAAACGGACTTTTCAGTCCTATTCGGGTAGGATTAGCAAGGTGTATTCTATTCCATCTTGTCCTTCTCTCTTTCGGGACGATAAGACCTCAGACCAACTTTTTCACACAAAAAGTCCTATAGAAGGTACATGAAATTAGAGTTTTATAAATACCTATGGGATTTT
>NW_007473784.1:0-314 GCF_000475195.1 Diaphorina citri
CGCGGGCCACGAAAATGGTCTGGCGGGCCACATGTGGACCGCGGGCCGCTAGTTGGAAACCCCTGATATAGATGAACAAAAAAGAAAAGCACAAGGCGAAGTCTGCAAAGAGATAAAGTTCTTTATTTCTGCATTTATGAGAGGAAAGTTTTGAGCAATGTTGGATTTGGAATCAGTACTTGTATCTAATGTTGACAATGACAACAGAAACGACCTCGTGAAAAGCTCATTTCAAAAAACACGGAAAAGTATCGCGTTACACAATTCGGCAATAAACAATCAAGAAGAACGGAATCAACTAGAAAGTAGAATCA
>NW_007473785.1:0-314 GCF_000475195.1 Diaphorina citri
CATACCGGACACCCTGTATGGGGAGTGTGTTCTGCATTGTGAGTCACCCAGTAAAGTTCTCAACCTGGTGGAGAGACTCCCTGAACTGAACAGACTAGTCCTATGTTATCTTATACATTTCCTACAAGTAAGTTTCATTTAATAATTGCCATATAAAGGTGCTCTTCAGCCTTGCGCTACGTTTCCACTTAGGCTTCTTTTGCATGCCGCGCGGCAAATGCAGTCCAAGTGGGAATAGAATAGAATAGAATATAATTTTATTGATCATGAAAATACATATAAATTGTACATGGATCAACGTTAAACAATGAGTG
>NW_007473786.1:0-314 GCF_000475195.1 Diaphorina citri
GAAATTTCACTCGGCAAATAAAGACAATTTTGAAAATAGCATCCGAACATAAATCTTGCAAAGAAAGCAAAAAGAAGAGAAAGAAGAAGAAGAAGAAGAAGAAGAAAGAAAAATAGAGCACGGTGCATTGCCACTAGACAATTCAAAGGAGAAGAAGAAAAATGTAAATAAAAGCGAGAAAAGAAGAAGAATGTAAATAAAAGCGAGAAAAGAAGAAGCATAAAAATCAGAAAATGCATGTGATCGCGTGCCAAATTCTACATTTTACAAATTCAAATTTGAAAACGTGCGGAATTTTTACGAAATTTAAATTT
>NW_007473787.1:0-314 GCF_000475195.1 Diaphorina citri
CGTCCACTGCTTCTTCCTCTTCTTCTCTCTCATCATCTTCCTCCTATTCTTTTTCATCTTCATCGCCGTCTTCTACTCTTTCTTCTCCTCCTCCTCCTCCTCCTCCTTCTTCTTCGTCTTCTTCTTCTTCTTCTTGATCTTATTTGGCTTTTTCACCACCTTCTTCTCCATCCCTCCTCCTCCTTCTTCTTCGTCTTCTTCTTCTTCTTCTTGATCTTATTTGGCTTTTTCACCACCTTCTTCTCCATCTTCATCATTTTCTTGCTCCTCCTCGTCCTTTTCTTCTTTTTCGTCTTAGCCACCGTCTTCTTCTT
>NW_007473788.1:0-314 GCF_000475195.1 Diaphorina citri
AAGAAGAAGAAGAAGAAGAAGAAGAAGAAGAAGAAGAAGGTGCCATACAGTTGCAGCAAAAAATAAGGCGACTAAAAATAATGAATAAATGTATTGTGTAGAATTTCCATCTCTCACTGTGTTATAGCGACAATCAGTGTCGAAGTAGAGATATGCAAACACTGCAAGGTGGAAGCGGAAGGCAATGGCAATAGTCTGGAGTCAGGACTACAATCTGAGGTTAAATTCAACTAAAGTATTAAGCAATCTAATATTATGTTTACCTATATAAGGTTGATTTTGAAGTTTGAACTTTTTAGAAGCAGGACCTTAAG
>NW_007473789.1:0-314 GCF_000475195.1 Diaphorina citri
TAGCCACTGGAACCATTGGAATCGAAATCCATTTCAATTCTAGTCCTTAAAATTTCTGAAGAGCTAACAAAAGTTTTTTGGCAAGTTAATTTCTATTAACAAAAGCCCGAATAATAACCGTTGACCGATGGCATATCTATGACCTATGGCATTGAGAAAGGCCATCCTAGTTAGCTTGGAAATCAGCATACAAGCGCTAGGTCACAGATTTGATTCCCGCCCGTGGTAAACCTTATTCTAAACCAGGGGTTCTTAACCTTTTAGAATTGGCGGACCACTATTGATAAACCAAAAATCTCGCGGACCACTTGAGA
>NW_007473790.1:0-314 GCF_000475195.1 Diaphorina citri
TTTGGGCCTCGCGTCAACAGTACAAGAGGCGCAGGCCGGTACGGTGCCCATACCCTACAAAACGGACAGTGCTCACTATGCGTGCTCTCATAAGGAATCTGTGTTCATTCGAACTTTGCTGTGCTCCACCAAACTAACTCAGAATGGTAAGCTGGAGATTTTGGTCTGGCTGGGGGACCTTAAACAGGGAGTAGACCGGCCTAGTTTTGCTGGGGGACTGCAAACAGAGAGTATACGAGTCTGAAATTTCCCTTGCTAAAGAAGTAGCAAAAGTTGAGTGTGAAGGGCATCCACTCGTAAAATTTTGTAGCCAA
>NW_007473791.1:0-314 GCF_000475195.1 Diaphorina citri
GCTAGAAGTACCTATATAACATATCCATTGAACCCACGGCTTTATGTGGGTAATTGTTCAAAGGATCAGGTGGTCCTTAGAGCGTATTAATTTAACAACCTAGGTAGGTATTCATATTTTAGTTCCTGAGTTACCTAAATCTGTCAATTCTTTGTGTGAACGCCTGAATTTTGTTTGTGTGTATGCCGAACATTTTCTGTAATCGAACCTGCATCATAGTAATGGACTTGTGGTAGCTACCTACTCCAAATCATCACAAATATATTAGGGGGAACAGCGCGAGATTAAAATGAGAACCCCTCCCCCTAAATTAT
>NW_007473792.1:0-314 GCF_000475195.1 Diaphorina citri
ACGCAACGTTTTGTCTGCAATGTCTTGAACTGCGGAGACAAAACGTTGTGCAAAACGGAGCGTCTGGACCGGCCTTAATATAACATAAGGCATTACCAGAGTGTTATATCATCATGATACATAAAATATTCTCCCTGATTTGCGGCTTTGGAGCTCTTTTTCGGAGGTCTGCAGTTTACTCAAATACTTAAGTGTTACACTCATGTAGGTACTAGGTTATTATTAAATTTGGAATGTGAGATATCTACCTCATTGACTCCAACACACACTGATCGATCAATCAAAATATTTCACTCGTTGGTTACAGAGAAACA
>NW_007473793.1:0-314 GCF_000475195.1 Diaphorina citri
CTTCACGGCCTGGAAGCTAGCCACCATTGTTGCCAATAATTACGTGACTGACTTGTACGTCACGTGACTGACTTGTACGTCACGTGACTGAACGGTATGTCACGTATCTCCTGATGGTCACCCATCTCATCATCTCATCAATATGAACCAATACAATTATCAATAACTGACACACTTGAGGAGTTTGATTGAAGAAGAGCAAAGAAGGAAGACAGGATAGAAAGTCAGTTGTTCCGAGAACGAACCTTACCTGTTTAGGACAAGTCCGCCTGGAGAATCGAACCCGAGAATCAGTGCTTACAACGCAGACGCGC
>NW_007473794.1:0-314 GCF_000475195.1 Diaphorina citri
TTTTAAAACAGATTTTTTTTTTCTTTCAAATATTCTGCTTTAGAAAAGCCATTTTAATCAAGAACGCCCTTCTTGATTAAAATGGCCCTTCGTAAATTAAAGTCTTTGATCACTGACACAATTCATTTGTGTCTTTTTTTTTAGAGAATAATAACTTGCAATTTAATTACCTACATGAATAATAATTAAAACATTAAATTGATTGAATTAAACTGACATTGTGCTAGATTAAAACAATGAAATAATAAGATTATTTTCTGTATTCTTCACAAAATACGAAGGTAAAATTAATTTTTTACCTGCAGATTTGTTTA
>NW_007473795.1:0-314 GCF_000475195.1 Diaphorina citri
ATGACGCGTTTGTGGTTTGTGGGTCAGAAAAACACAAATATTGTTTTAAGTAATTTGATCAAGCGCGGAGGGAAAAAAGCCGTGCCCTGAGCTTACAGGGTTCGTCAAATATCCAATTTTATTATTAAGCCTGCCTGGGAGCGCTAGGTCGCAGGTTCGAGTCCCGCCCGGGGAAAACTTTATCTTAAACAGATAAGGTTCGTTCTCGGAACAACTGGCTTTCTCCTGTCCTGTCCTCCTTTTGTCTTGGATTTAAGGACGATAAGACCTTTGGCAGTTGTTACAGTTCCCTATATCAGTTTACCACAACTAGT
>NW_007473796.1:0-314 GCF_000475195.1 Diaphorina citri
TTTTTTTTTTTTTTTTTTTGCACATTAATGGCGAACACTTTTGAACTTAAAATTCTGGCGATAACGCACTTCACCTGGAATACACATTTTACTCGTCAGTTATACGTTATTAGGTAGGTATCCTATTGAAATTTTTCAAGGACACATTATTTTCAAGAGGCTGCAATAATATTTGCCATCAAGGCTCTCGCCGAATTCAATCAAGGTAGAGACAAAAGACACTCCTGTCTCCTCCCTCTCCCTTCCCCTCCCTAGTAGTCCCACCCAGTGTGAGCTGCGGGGGTGTCAAATTGTCAATAAATGAAACTCCAATT
>NW_007473797.1:0-314 GCF_000475195.1 Diaphorina citri
CCACACTCTCATCACTCTCTTGTTTTGCCAAACCGAACTTATACCTCTCGTAGATGACATTACGCTTCGGAATGATCCACTCATCAAATGCAGCCACAATGTTCTTCAGCTGGGATGGATCTTCTATTTTCATCAAAGAGTACTCCTTCAGACATTTCCTAGAGATCAGGGTGAGAAAGAAGGATATCTTGATGTCTTCAGATTCTCTATCCAAACCAGTGATCTTCATATAGTTGATCAGCTGCATCTTGAAAAGATTCCACTCCTCCACACAATCTTCTTCATCCTTCAAGTCGAAGGTTTGCGGTAGCGCG
>NW_007473798.1:0-314 GCF_000475195.1 Diaphorina citri
GGGAATGAAATATGTACCCACTAAATTATCCCCAATATGTATTATGTACCCACTAAATTATCCCCAATATGTATTATGTACCCACTAAATTATCCCCAATATGTAATATGTACCCACTAAATTATCCCCAATATGTAATATGTACCTACTAAATTATCCCCAATATGTAATAATTGTAATATGTACCCACTAAATTATTCCCAATATGTATTACCTATGTACCCACTAAATTATCCCCAATATGTATTACGTACCCACTAAATTACCTCAACTAAAATACCCACTAGTTACTTACCCCAATAATAGCATTGAGT
>NW_007473799.1:0-314 GCF_000475195.1 Diaphorina citri
TTCTTCTTTCATTTTCTCCTCCTTCAATTTCTTCTCCTAGGACCTGAGAGGGGGAAGAAAGCGAGAGAGAGAGAGAGAGAGAAGTAAAAAGGAAAACAAGGGGAACGAAAATAGAAAGGGCGATATAAATAATGGATAATAATAATTTTCTAGGCAGAAAACTGCCTTCCAAATTCCTAAAGAGAAATATAAAAAATTTACTTAGGTATTGGAAATTTCTACATAATAAAAAGAAATTTAGAACACGAGGTAGGTAGGTTAACATAGAGTACCTATTTTTTTTTTTTTTTTTTTTTTTTTTTTTTTTTTTTTTT
>NW_007473800.1:0-314 GCF_000475195.1 Diaphorina citri
TCCATATTCCGAAGCCAAAATCAACATGTTTGCCAGAGCGAAAAAGGTGGAAAAAGAATTTGGAAGGTAAGTACAAATGTATAGAAAATTCTCAACATTTCAAATCATCCCCAGTGTTGTGACGAATCATGAAATTTATATAATTGGGAGAACGACATTTTCGACAAGCATTCATCTGTTCATCATGCTGAACACAGTTGAAATTCCACAGTTAGAAAACAGTTGGGAATTTTAAAATTCAAAATCCTGTTGGAAAAATATGGCCCAACCTTCCGAAGACGCCCCACACTTGAATTTGAACATCCATAGTATTT
>NW_007473801.1:0-314 GCF_000475195.1 Diaphorina citri
AAGGGGGTATTAATTAAGACATGCGATTATTAGGTAGATTCTTACAAGGTTATCCCGACCTATAGGCCTGTTTGCCCCCTACACCTAAGCCTTGAAGCGGGCTTTTTGTGTACAGCGATTATTAGGTACTTAGTTAGGTACTTATGTACCTAACTAAGGTTCGTACCTAAATATTAAGTACCTAATTAAAAACAATTTAAGAAAATTAGGTAAGGTATCATCTTACGTAAGTAGGCATTAAAAAATATCAAGTAACAACGTAAAGAGATCATTTTTAGCATCTTCTTGATAATATTAACAAGTTTTTAATTTAG
>NW_007473802.1:0-314 GCF_000475195.1 Diaphorina citri
AAAAATCCTACAATGCTGCAGTGAGCACCAAAGTTGTGATATAATAACACAAAGAAACTGCATTTATTTATTTATTTACTCGTCACACTCTTTTTCAGGAGTCTGCATTTTTAGATTACTTTACAAATTTTGTTCTGAACATGACTGTGAAAGATTCATCTTTCTATCTCTCTTCTGTGACAAGTTATGGTCAATTTTGTAAACCCTGTTTGATACAATTTGATTTATACATTGCTCAATACTTGAGTATGGCTATCTATATCATTATTACCTTCAGGAAAATCTATTTTTAAACTTGTCTTTCTTCACTCGGT
>NW_007473803.1:0-314 GCF_000475195.1 Diaphorina citri
ATCCATCATAATCAGCAATGCTCTCACCTAGCCTTTGACCTCAGAGTATTGCACAATATCGTAGAACTTTTTCATCAGGCTAATATTATTATCATGGGGGAAAATCATCTCTTGACCTTTTTTCTCCCACCTCTCAGTAGAGATATGTTAAAGGAGTGAGAGAGAGAGAGGAATGGAAAAGTATGCCTTGTACCCACTTATCAACCATTCCCAATATTAGTCAATTACCTAGACAAAGGCCTTTATTCTAATCTGATCAGTTTTTTTTTATTTTTTTATTATTATTATTTTTTTTTTTTTAATGCTGAAGATTT
>NW_007473804.1:0-314 GCF_000475195.1 Diaphorina citri
AGAAACTTAAACAGTAATAAAAAGTAAAAAAGCTCAGTCAATTTTTCTTCCTCTTTTAAGTATGTATAGATTTAAATGTACCTACCTATTATGTCTTTTTATCAATATGTAAGTTACGAGCATTACTATACTTTTCCCTCTAGCAAGCAGTCTGGAAAAGGTTTCCCTGCTCACATGCCAAAATTAAAACGAAGGGAAAATTGCTTTCCTTCTATGTATTTCAGAAGAAAACTCTCTTTTCCAGCTAATTTAAGAAGGCTTTAGGCTAATCTCTTATTTTCTTCACAAGGCGATCCATTTCACCCTATAATCCC
>NW_007473805.1:0-314 GCF_000475195.1 Diaphorina citri
TTGTGAAATGAAGAAAGCGACCTGATGTACAATGAGATGTTTAATGACTGTAAAAACTTTCTTGTCCGCGCTCTGAGAGGAAAACTGTATGGTAAAGTGCTTTAAAATGCCAACAATTTCCCTGAAAATCTGGTTCTTCTAGTGAATTGAGGCCTTGCAATTGGATCATCATTATCAAACTCACCATTTGCAAGAACTTCAATTAAAACAATCTAATTGAAGGTTACCCACCCTCCTATTATGGATTACGATGTCCCCTAAATCCAAGTTCAAAACAAGCAGGAACTTTAACCCTCACAGAAATTACCTTCCCT
>NW_007473806.1:0-314 GCF_000475195.1 Diaphorina citri
GCTCTTACTATTTCTCCCTGTTTCTTTCTCTCCAAGTCCCCCCTCCCACTCCCTCCCTCTCCCTCTCTTCTCCCCTCCCTCTTTCTCCCTCCCTCCCTCTCCCTATCTCTTACCTTCCTCTTCTTTGATAATCTGGGAAATTACAGACCATAGCTTGGTAGCAGATGAATGGAGTTAAAATTAGCACATCTAACTGATGATCAAATTGATCATTCATTCAAATAGATAGCTTGTAACTGATGATCAAATTGACCATTCATTCAAATATTTCAAATAGATAACTTGTAGCTCGTGCTGAGGATGATCTAATTGAG
>NW_007473807.1:0-314 GCF_000475195.1 Diaphorina citri
GACCCCATGCACAACCCCGCGAATCCCCCGGGAGCGCGCAGCGCGACCGTAAACAAGGGAGCGCGAAGCGCGACCCCATCCACAACCCCGCGAAGCCCCGGGAGCGCGCAGCGCGACCGTATACGCAACTCCGCGTAGCGAACACGCGAAGCCCCCGGGGGTGGAGGGGGGCGAAGCCCCCCTCCCGAGCACGAAGTGCGAGTCTAAAATATATACAGCCCCTTGTGTAACTGACTTGACTGACTGACTGACTGACTCACTCACTCATACTAATTCTAACCCACTTCTAGATGTGCTAGGAAGATGCGGTTTTC
>NW_007473808.1:0-314 GCF_000475195.1 Diaphorina citri
GGAGGAGTTGTAGAGAGGGTTTTTGGTTTAGAGAGGAGGGAAGGAAGGTTAGAGGAAGGAAATAGGGGTAGGGAGGAGAACGGTTAGAGGGGCGAGGAGGGGAAAAAAACAGTACACATTTCAGTAATGGGTAATAATTAAAGAGGCTCCTAATGAAGATAATCTGAGAATAAGTAAGAGGGGCTCCGGCCCCAGGGGCGAAAATAGAAGGGGTAAAGAAAGTTAAAAGAAAAATGAAAAATCCCCCAAAAACCAGTTTTTAGTCCGTCCTTCCTTTATTATTACTAATAATAAAAGGTATAGTGGACGGACTA
>NW_007473809.1:0-314 GCF_000475195.1 Diaphorina citri
TCGAACCCGCGTCCTAGCGCTTACAAGGCAGACGCGCTACCAACCAAGCTAACTAGGCTGGCCAATTCTGGATTGAACTGGGTATTAAGTATAGGTCAACCCTAGATTAGTCAGTTAGTTAGTTAGTTAGTTAGTGCTTTATTTAGACTGTCGAATTAGGACATGTAGTCCCTTTATCTCAACAGTTTAATATTGCACCACTTTCTTTATTTAAATCATAAAGTACAAAATTGTAGGTGGGAACGTCCACGCAAAATCTTTGAAAAATCACAAAATTAAATTTTATCCAATCGACTTTTTTTCTATATGGGATG
>NW_007473810.1:0-314 GCF_000475195.1 Diaphorina citri
TTTGAATTGACCTTCACAAAGCGACCGAATCTTTAGTGGAGTATTCACTAATTGAGTACGTGCACACATTATAGGTGCATATACGTGCACATATATTATAAGTTTACATCAAGTAGGTAATTTTGATATCTCCACTACTTTTGTTCTTCAATGAGATTTTTGGAGGTGGTAAGAAAATCAACGATAACAGTGAATGATAAGCATTAATGAAAATACTATGCAAAATGCTTGTTCTTCAAAAGGTTGATTCTGCTCAAAAATCTACCATCAAAATGTAGATTCTGCTCAAATCTCAAAAAATGTACATACGTCTC
>NW_007473811.1:0-314 GCF_000475195.1 Diaphorina citri
CCCCATTCTTCTCTGCTCTTTTCTCTTTCTCTCCTCCCTTCCTTCCTCCTCGCCTTCTTCTAATCTTCTCCCCTCATTTCTTTCTTCTCTCCCCAGCACTTCCCCCTTCCTCTTCTCTTTATTTCTTATCATTCCCTCCTTTCTTCTCTTATTTCTCTTTCCTTCCTCTTCTCTTTCCCTCCCCCATTTTTCCTCTTTTTTTCAATTTTCTCCTTCTTACTGTAGTACGAAATAACTGCCTGCATAATACACTTACTATTAGGGTATGAAATATACCTTACACATAAAGTAGGTATGTTTTTGACGACCTTCAG
>NW_007473812.1:0-314 GCF_000475195.1 Diaphorina citri
TCACCACAGCCATCAAAATTCAAGAAACGTTTCTGAATTCCTCCCTCTACAAGAAAACATTTAAGATATGAAAGACGTCTGACGAAGAAACTACCTACACAACAAGCCATCAAAATTCGAGAATTCAAATGAACATTTCATATCACAGATAGCCAATACCATGTACAATACATACCAAAATTTAAGGCCAGTTTACAAAAAATTCTTCCCTTCGCAAGTAAAAAAAAAATCTCAAAATTATATCACAGCATCACATGAAAGATATCACACGATCTCACCATAGTAACTCCACAATCAAAATTTTACAACAACAA
>NW_007473813.1:0-314 GCF_000475195.1 Diaphorina citri
TATCTCTGTCTCCCTCTCTCCATGTCTTTCACACATTCTTCTTTCCCTTCCCGCTCTGACGCTCTCTCTCTCTCTCTCTCCAATTCTTTCTACATTTCGCTCTCTCTTTCTCTCTCTCTTGCTCCATTTTTTTCCCACAATATTCTCTCTCTCTCTCTCTCTCTCTCTCTCTCTCTCTCTCTCTCTTACTCTCTTTTCTTTTTCAATCTTTAAAAAGGTAGTTTCTTTCGGGTAGGTAATGGAGCAGTTGCAAATGGGTAAAAATTATAAATAAATGGTCGATTCCTATGTAAAATGTTGGGAAAAATCCAAAT
>NW_007473814.1:0-314 GCF_000475195.1 Diaphorina citri
GAAGGCGAAGAAGAAGAAGAAGAAGAAGAAGAAGAAGAAGAAGAAGAAGAAGAAGAAGAAGAAGAAGAAGAAGAAGAATATCTTGGTAACCTTAGATCTGTTAAAGAAATGCTATAACACCGTGTAGCAATACGTAGCATGCAAGTAGGCGTGTATCTCGATACAATTCCAAGTGGAGAACTCACAACACATGACCAAAGCAAGGTCATCATGCCTGCTTGACCAGAAAGATGAAAGAATACTCCTAACTCTTCTTCTAATCCTAAATAAGAAACGAAGAAATCCAAAAAACATCGACGTAACTTCCATAAAAT
>NW_007473815.1:0-314 GCF_000475195.1 Diaphorina citri
AATTCGCTCAATTCACTCAATAAAGTGCAAATCAAAACCTTCTGATATCAACCTCTACAACTGGATTTCTCATTCCATTGCTCCCCACACCTACTCAGAAACAACTTTGAGGTAAGTAAAAGTTCTTTTCTTCTCTAATGCTATAGATAATTTCTTGCGTAGATACATAGGTAGACGTGCCTAGTAATAAGGACTTCCAACTTACCTTATATACCTAACAAAAAGAGCATTTTCGGGATCCAGACACATTTAAGAGCCGGTTTAAGATTGAAAATTTGTCACAAGACCATCTTAATTGAGAAAAGCCCCCGGAA
>NW_007473816.1:0-314 GCF_000475195.1 Diaphorina citri
CATATATATAAATAAATAAAATATGCTTTTGGCATAAACGATATTATAGTGTATATTGCCAGAACCCGAAGGGAATGTGAATTGCTCTCACAGACTATTGTTCCAAGGAAAAAATTGAACAATTGTTAATTTTAATAACTTGACTTGGACTCAATCTTCAGATCAAAAGTCCGTGGGTGTAAGAGTTGAAAGAATTCTGCAACTTTAAACAAAGCGCGAAAAAGAACATTTCTCGCAGAAAATGGACCTAAAAACCATCTGTAATACCCCTCCAATATTTTCGATCCTGACCTATCCCCACCCACACTCCACAG
>NW_007473817.1:0-314 GCF_000475195.1 Diaphorina citri
CACGAGATTAATACATAGAATAGAATAGAATATACCTTGTTTATCCTGCCCGAATAGGACTGAAAAGTCCCTTTACCCCAGCTTTCTAAACAAGGTCTCTTGATGGGTTAAAGAATTATACATACAACTAACAATTCAGTAAAAAGACCTTGTTTAACTAGAGGTACCTATCTGATAGAATATTATGGATACCTTAGCAGCTGTTATACCTACCTACAGTGACTAATTAAACGTCTATCAAGCAAGCAATATTATTTACAGTTAGAACCTTGATTATTTCAACTTGCATTATATCAACTCCAAAATCCATTTTT
>NW_007473818.1:0-314 GCF_000475195.1 Diaphorina citri
ATAGGTGGTACCTAAATAAATTAGAATCATTAGTAATGTAATTGCAAATTTAAGGTAGTTAACGATGTAGTAGGAATGTTCTAGGTATACGGAAATGAAAATCAGACCCTTGTCACCAACTTACATGGCAAACTGGAAACTGGTACGTGGAAAAACACATTCGATTTGGAAAACCACAATAATACCTGCCTACTGGTTGGATTTTAGATCCAGTTCTGCTGTATTTACCTAGGTGCTTTTTTCTACAGCAGAGGGGGCACGGTTGGTCCAGTGGTAACGCGCTTGCTTGCCATGCAGAAGGTCCCGGGTTCGAA
>NW_007473819.1:0-314 GCF_000475195.1 Diaphorina citri
TGAAGCATAAATATAGATTTTACAATCTGGCAACAGTGTTCAGTAATTTGTAAACAACCACATATCAGTGATGATAATACGCTCCTGAGCCCAACCAAACAAAATTTCGACGTTCTGAAAAGTTTAGGTTATTTACTACGTTTGCGATCTGTAAAAATTGAGTGCCATATCCACAGCAAGGGGGAAGAATTTATTTGTTTCTTTCATTTTCATTACTCGGAGCATAACTTTATTTTTGAAGCATAAATATAGATTTTACAATCTGGCAACAGTGTTCAGTAATTTGTAAACAACCACATATCAGTGATGATAAT
>NW_007473820.1:0-314 GCF_000475195.1 Diaphorina citri
AGGCCAAGTTCCGGCCTGAGCACGCCAGTGTGTTTATTACACGAAACATTTCGACGCATTTTTACCCCTATCATAACTTCATAACTCCGTCAATTTTCAATGCAATCTCACGAAATTAAGACCACATGTTAACCTATACTTCCTTCCGGGGTAGAAATTATTTTACGACTGACTCACTGATTCACTGACTGATTCACTCTTAAAAATTATGAGGCACTTCCCAATGTCCTAGAAACTTAAAATTTGGCAGGATGGTAGGTCTTGATGAGTAAGTAAAGGGAAAAATCTGAAAATCGGCAAAAGTTGCACTGGGC
>NW_007473821.1:0-314 GCF_000475195.1 Diaphorina citri
TTTCTTGTTTCAGGGGTCAATCTCGTCGGAAAATTCACCCAAAGTGTTCGAAGAATAGTCCAGGACGTGAAGGACGAGGGGACTGCCAGTGAGTACACCCTGTATTATTATTCTAATGTTAATCACCCTGTATAACAGGTATAGGTATTACAGTATGGCCAAATAGCAAACTCGTATTTTCAAACTTTTTACATCTCCTTCTCGATATAAGCATTTCATTTTTATCCTCCCCAAACATTCAAATAAGCCTCCTTAAAGTCTTAAATCCGTATCTGCTTTCCGAGTTCTAAGGACTTCTAGCAGGCTACTGTCAT
>NW_007473822.1:0-314 GCF_000475195.1 Diaphorina citri
TAGGGAAAAGGAAATAAGGTGCCGAATATTTTTTACTTTCTATTACCTACTACAGTATAGCGAGCTATGCTAGTTTCAACAAATAGTAGACGGATGGGGCCTATTCCTCCGTGCCTAAATACCATTCACGATCCTATACCTACTCTACAATTTTGTGCCTTTATTCAGAGAGGTAGGTAAAATAAATTAAAAAGTAATTTTAAGAGTTACAGAAAGTACAGAGAAACCATTCTTATCCACCCAGTATAGGTATAAAAATCACGAGAACAAAATAACCCGTGGTCAGTTACCTACCTAATCATAATCATCAATAT
>NW_007473823.1:0-314 GCF_000475195.1 Diaphorina citri
TTCTGCCTTTTTCTCCGGAGAAATCAGACACGGCATTATGAACTGCTGATGATACTTTTACGTTGGCGAAACATGTCTGAATAAATAACTTGGAGATACCTATACTTAACCTAACTACTTAGGTACTATGTCTAAAATACCTGTGAACTGTGAAATTGTAAATTTTATTTTTAGCCATAGCTGTACCTATACCCACTGACGTACTGACTCTGACTCCGTCTATAACTGATTACTGCCCTGAGATATGAGATAAATAGATAATGAAAGAAGTGGGTCTTTCCTTGATATTCAGTCCCCCATTCTCTAACTTTGAA
>NW_007473824.1:0-314 GCF_000475195.1 Diaphorina citri
GAAACTACGAACAGCACAACAACAGGAACATATTGGTGGAAAAAACTTTGGTACAGTGTCACAGTGTATTGAAATTCCAAGATATTGATTCACCATATTATAAAAGAAATCGGTAAGTTGCTCGAAAAATTGAAGAATGAAAGCAAATCTTTTAGATCAAAATCTGTACATTCATATTACTCGATACTCAAGTAGAAAAAAATAAATTGATCTACATCTTAAAAGAAATTGATTTAGAGCCATCTATCTTCAATGAAATAATCAAAGTAACTGAATCAAAAAACGATCCGAAAGTAAAAGTTAAATTTAAAATA
>NW_007473825.1:0-314 GCF_000475195.1 Diaphorina citri
AGCTCCTTTTTGTAGCAATTTGCCATTGATCTTTCTTGGTATGTCAAATCTGGAAACAAACTTTTGTGAGAATTTTACTTGACCTATTGACCTGAAACTTTTTTTAATGTACCTAAATAACTTATTTTCGAATATCTTCCTATATTTATCAAAAGTTAACTTCTTTACAGTACAACTGTGATGGTTCCCTGGCGAACATCAATCACGCTGTGCAAATCGTAGGTTACGACAGTACCGCAGGTATTCCCCACTATATTATTCGCAACTCATGGGGTACGAGTTTTGGAGATAATGGCTATGTGTATCTCGCCATC
>NW_007473826.1:0-314 GCF_000475195.1 Diaphorina citri
CAAGGTACTGACGTTGTTTAGTTCTAAGAAATGCCCTTCCTATGCCATGAGAAAAATTCACTTGGGTATTTTTTTATTATTATTATTTTTTTCTCTCTCTCTACCCGGTTTCTGCTTTTTCTTTCGTGGAGGAGTTAAATCAAATTAAGGCTTTGAAAAAAATAAAAATAAAATAAAATAAAAAATAAAAGACGAATTTATAAAAATCCAAGAGACTTACCAGCTTGTACATGATAATGGTTGAAGAGTTGTAGGGTTTGTTAAAACAATTGTAAAGCACAACTTGGTTGGATTGTTCAGTAGACAATGATAAT
>NW_007473827.1:0-314 GCF_000475195.1 Diaphorina citri
AAGGAGAGAGTGAGATAGTAATTATTGAAAATCCAGTTAGCATGTCCTCATTTGAACAAAAGAGAGAGAGAGAGGATGGGAGAATGATTGAGGGAGAGAGAGAAAGGGGAGAGAGAGAGAGAGAGAGAGAGAGAATTTTCAAATCCGCCCCGAATATAAAATAATATCATATATTGGGGTTTGGTTTTAATTTTTATGTCTCTTTTTTTCTGGAATGATATATTGATGCCATTGACACATCAAGAGAGAGAGAGAGAGAGAGAGAGAGAGGAGAGAGAGGGAGAGAGAGAGAGAGAGAGAGAGAGAGAGAGAGA
>NW_007473828.1:0-314 GCF_000475195.1 Diaphorina citri
TAACTCTTGACTCTTGAGTCATCAATATGCGGCCAAAATACCGCTAACCGTTGCGTTGTCCCCAAGTTAAGATCTTTTAATTAAACTGTTTAGTTCAGAGACTTTCCTACAGGAGCACGTATCAGTGTTCCAAGGTGTAGGTAAAACGCGGAAAATTCTAGTTTGGTACCTTCTTATCCTATAGGTATAGGTAATGACGTTCTATCAATCTTACAACAACTTGGTAGTAGGTACCTAATACAACAACTAGATAGTAGATACCTAATACAAATAAAGTTATGTTATTGATAATACTATCGATGTTCTAACGCCAT
>NW_007473829.1:0-314 GCF_000475195.1 Diaphorina citri
AGGTTAGGTTAGGTTAGGTTTGGGTTAGGTTAGGTTAGGTTTGGGTTAGGTTAGGTTAGGTTAGGTTAGGTTAGGTTAAGTTAGGTTAGGTTAGGTTATGTTAGGTTAGGTTAAGTTAGGTTAGGTTAAGTTAGGTTAGGTTAAGTTAGGTTAGGTTAGGTTAAGTTAGGTTAGGTTAGGTTAAGTTAGGTCAGGTTGGGTTAGGTTAGGTTAGGTTAGAAATTATCTTTGAATGCAAGCTCAAATCTTAGCTTTGAGTAAACAATTTTTTTTTTTTTAAACCTTTATTTAACGATGTATTTTACAGGTTAATG
>NW_007473830.1:0-314 GCF_000475195.1 Diaphorina citri
AATATTGAAATATTTTCATATTAGATTCATTGAAAAGAAAGTATCATGTGCTACCTACATACATGCTTGTTGGTACTTCACTTGGTAGCTGGTAGGTACATACTTGATTTGATGACTTGGTACAATGTTGGAAGAGTAGTTATATATAGAATACTCTGGAGTCATTTGGTTTGTCCTCGGAACGTTGAGTTGCAGGAGTGTAGGAAATGCTAGAAACAGTCCAGGGACAATACTTACTACATATTACTAGTTAGAAGTACATATCTTTCTATTTCACAGTATAAAGTAGATAATTATGTTCCCATTGGTCATTT
>NW_007473831.1:0-314 GCF_000475195.1 Diaphorina citri
TGAATATTTAAATATATATATATTTGGACTAGAATTCACTAGAGTTAAACAACCTCAATGTTCGAAGTTTAGCGTGCTAACCACTACTCTTAAACTACTGAAGTTGGGCACTAAGAGCTGAAAGCTTCTTCACAATTTGGTTATTAGTTATTACAAATCAAAAAGTTAAAACAGTAAAAGTCAAAACGGTAAAATCTTTTACGAAAAGATCTATCGTAATACGAACTCGATTTTCAGAATTAAGTCAGCGCCTTGAACATTGAGCACTATAACACTATTCTATAGAGCGAGAGCCATCAACTGTACTCTATTGA
>NW_007473832.1:0-314 GCF_000475195.1 Diaphorina citri
GTACCTGGGCGGAGGGTCCGCCTTGGATCTGATGAAGGCAGGCAACTTTGAGGAGATGCATATTGCCGTCATTCTACGGGAAGTGCTCAAAGGACTCGACTATCTGCATAGCGAGCGAAAGCTACATAGGGATATTAAAGGTACGACACACAAAAAGCCCACTCCGAGGCTTAGGTGTAAGGGCAAACAGCCCTAAGGATGGGTTAGGCTTCTACGAAAGGCAGGACTAGGTACAGGCTTCTATGTATAATAAAAGAATGAATATGGACGTACTCGTAATATAGTTGACTATCTTGGACTTTTATAGTCTATAT
>NW_007473833.1:0-314 GCF_000475195.1 Diaphorina citri
AGATATTGGGAAAAATCCTACAATGCTGCTGTGAGCACCAAAGTTGTGACATAATAACACAAAGAAACTGCATTTACATTACATTATTGGTACTGAGTATTGACTATAGTGATGAATAGGTAGCATAGGTATTGACTGTGTTGATGAATTGTTGTTTTGGTGTTATGACATCATTAAAGAATACCTCAAAGAATCTACAGGATGATTGCATTTCTTTGAGGACTAGCGAAAGTGTTCCACTTTTCTTTTCGGGAAACTTTCAGAAACGGAACCAGTTCCCTTTTGCAAACTGAGCGCATAGCAAATCCAAGATG
>NW_007473834.1:0-314 GCF_000475195.1 Diaphorina citri
CGAGCAAAGCTCCCTCGCAGGCAACGCATTAATGTGTTTGTGCGCATACGTTTCTGCGCAGTTCTTTCTGCTCCTCCGATAGCGCGCTTGCATAGTGGTGCTACCTAACGGACGAAAAAAACAACTGCGTAATGTCTGACGTCACACATATTTGAACTCTTTCATTAGAACGGAAAAGAAAAATTGAATTTTCGACCTTTTACAGTTATTTTTTCGGAGTTTTGATTTGGATTTTTCCCTCAGATTTGGATTTTTCCCAACTTTTTACATAGGAATCGACCATTTATTTATAATTTTTACCCATTTGCAACTGC
>NW_007473835.1:0-314 GCF_000475195.1 Diaphorina citri
TTTTTTGTTATTGGGTATTAGGTGTGGTTAGGTGAGTTACCTTAGTAGGTGTTATATAATATTCCGATTTTCGACAATTTGTTGATCCTAGCTTTTTAAAAAAGAGGTTTGATAAAGGTAACTGTAACTGCTAAGGTCTTATCGTTTCGAAATCGAAGAGGGAAGTAAGACAGGATAGGAGAAAGCCAGCCGTTCCGAGAGCGAATGAGGAGGAGAGAATATTGGCTTAGAGGTACAAAAGAGAACTAATTTTACCTACCAATTACCTATGTACTTATCAAAAAATGAGAAAATTGTAAACTACAATTTCTGAG
>NW_007473836.1:0-314 GCF_000475195.1 Diaphorina citri
TGGTGGTGTAGGTGAGCGGGATTGTCCAGTTGGTTTTGTCGGCGTCCCGGTCTGCCTTCTCCACGAGGAAACGTTGCTGAAAAATTTGGGAAGTAAAATTAGGTACGGGACAGATTGGTATGGGACAAAAAGTTGGCGTTGGTCTTGGTGGTGTAGGTGAGCGGGATGGTCCAGTTGGTTTTGTCGGCGTCGTGGTCTGCCTTCTCCACGAGGAAACGTTGCTGAAAAATTGGGGAAGTAAAATTGGGCGTGAAAAGATGATTTCCAATCTTCTGAAGCTCCTTTCCCCCTCCTAGGATAAAATCCGCCACGGG
>NW_007473837.1:0-314 GCF_000475195.1 Diaphorina citri
GAAGACTCGGATAAAGAGCAAAACTGGATAAAGAGGAAAAAAATCGTGGTCCCTTCATTTTTGACAAGGTACTCTAAACTAAAGAGTAGTTTTTTTCAATATAAAGAGCAAAATATCCTTTGTGGTACGTCCCTGCAGTAGAAGTCCTCATACAAATCAAGTTCCCCCTCAGGCTCGGCAGGATCAAAGTCTGAGGTGTTACTATCCAATAACATTTGCAAAATGGCATCATTATAAAGTTTCTCCATTGCTGGAACAAATAAACCAATCAAATTTCTATAAATGACATTGTATTAGCTGATAACACTGATAGA
>NW_007473838.1:0-314 GCF_000475195.1 Diaphorina citri
TTTTTTTTTTTTTTTTTTTAGGTCTTTTTTCACAAAAATTTCAAAAACCAAAAACGTATCTTAGGATAAGTATCATTCAAATCAATTCTTTTACTTTGCCATCTAATCTTGACTTTCACGACTCATCGCTTATTCCTATGTCTTTCAGATTTTAATTAACTGTTACTAATGCTGTGTTCTTCTTGCTGAGTAAACTCCATCATCACTTCGCGAGAGTAATAATTAATTTCTCCAATTTCAGCAAAGTTTACATTGTGCCGTTTTCTCTTCCTGTGTGTTTTGGTTCGTTTGTTTGATTAGGCCTCGCCAGTTTC
>NW_007473839.1:0-314 GCF_000475195.1 Diaphorina citri
ACCTTCCCCCTCCCCCCCTCCCCCCTCACACCTTGACAAACAAAGTGAAAGGTTTAAGTGTGAGATAAAGGAGGAAAGTTTGTTTGAAGAAGTGACGAAGAAGCTTCGGTGATAAATTTAGAGAGCTCTAATAAAACAAAGAATCAAGTCATACAAAAATGCCAAATTGAGACAAAAAAATCTGGTGTGAACATCACACGACTTTCTATTACATTTGCAGAATATGTAGGTATTTGAAAAAAAAATGGAAAGTAAAAATGTAATAAAACGGAAATTTGTTGACACAGGGGACTATCGAACCCGCAACTTCTCAA
>NW_007473840.1:0-314 GCF_000475195.1 Diaphorina citri
TGCCCTCATTTGGCATCAAGCTCTTTAATTGGGCAGGTACCTTTTTCTTTTCTGTTCGTGTAGGTAAACGAGAAAGTGTGAAGATTTGCCACAAACAAACTATTCGAAATATTGTTGGCATGGTAGACTTTGGAAGACACAAGACTTTCCTCAAAGTATTGAAATGATTTTTTTTTTAATTGGCATGAAGAACTTAACTACGAGCCACATCATAAAGTTAGAAATAATGTTCTCCGAAATGGGGACTATTGTGAACCACCCAGGTTTCTGCTTTTCACTGATAGATTTAAGCCCATTGTTTGAAATATAATAAA
>NW_007473841.1:0-314 GCF_000475195.1 Diaphorina citri
TGACGAGGTGAAAAGGTGAATCTATGTTGTCGAGGCAGTGTACGGTTTCAGATCGACGGCGTCGACAATGTGTGGACACACCTTTACAATCGTGAGCTTCAGTTTACAGATTCATGTGACATGTGTGTTGACCTTGGAATATACTTCAAGGTCAGGAAACATTTTAAAATGGACCACAAAGCTGGAGAGCGGAGATAGATAGAGGGATACATCGGAGAGGAGCTCATAAGGGAACATTTAATACATAGAAATGACCAGTACCAGCTTCTCAAGCGGGATTTTCCTAAAAAATTCCACGTTTTTCAATGATAGGG
>NW_007473842.1:0-314 GCF_000475195.1 Diaphorina citri
TCTTCCTTCTCTCTTCGATTTCGGGACGATAAGACCATAGCAGTTACAGTTCCTTCTGTCAAACCTCTTAAAAAAAAATCAATACAAATAGGTACTTATTCTTACCAAGCATATACGTTTAGGTATACCTATTGTGAATTTTACTTTATTTTGCAAAATTTTCTTCTTATAAACTCTAAGAACTCGAAAGGGTATTATTTGTAAGTTTGTATATTTTGAGAAACTTTCTTTTATATTGAAGCAAGTTTTTGTGTAAAAAAATTGACGTAGTTCCCAATTTCCTCGTCGTAAACTTTTGCGTGCATAGAATATTT
>NW_007473843.1:0-314 GCF_000475195.1 Diaphorina citri
CAGAAAGTAACCCGTTGAAATATTTGCAATCAAAAAACGAGTACAAATTTTTGTCGATGGTGGGATTCGAACCCGGGATATTTTTAAGGACTTTTTTTTCCAAGAGGTTTGATAGAGGGAACTGTAACTGCTAATGTCTTATCATCCTGAAATCAAAGGCAGAAAGAAGACACAAAAAGCCAGCCATTCCAAGAACAAAACATTATCTCTCCAGGATAAAATCTGCCCTGGGTGGGAATCTAACTAGCACTTTCAAGGCAGATGTGCTACCATCAAAGCTAACTAGACTGGCTTCCAAGGACTTCTAACAGTTT
>NW_007473844.1:0-314 GCF_000475195.1 Diaphorina citri
CCATGGTCCAGCTCGTGCTATAATATCTCCGTAAGTGATGATCAAAAAGGATTTTCAAATTAGGTATTACATTTCAACCAAATATCAGTAATAATTTTCCTCAAATGTGATGGATTGTTTGGTTTCAAATTTTTGAAATAGAAAAATGCACAGATATTGACAAATATAATGCAGGTTGTTTGGAACATAGAGAAGAAATAGGTATACCTTAAATAAATGAATAAATATGAGACTTGGGAAACTGTATTTCTTTCTTTACAGGCATGCTGGTTACAGATACTGTGGAGAGTGTGCTGCTTTTGCTTACAGACAAA
>NW_007473845.1:0-314 GCF_000475195.1 Diaphorina citri
ATTTCTAAACAAACATAAATCTCCCCATACCGTCTCCTAAAACATAATGATATTAAGAGCACAGTAACCCAACCTTTACTTGAACATGTATGTATTTTATATGTGGGATATATTCCATATGTGGTATGTATTTCATATGTGGTATATATTTCATATTATGTAGTATATGTATTTCGCATATAGAATGTACCTATTTCATATATGTGGTACCTATATATTCCATATGTGTGTAGGAACTGCGAAGCATAATTTTCACTGCTAAGACCCTAAGGAGAGGTAGAAAGGCGCTTAAAATAGATGCTAGGTAGAAAGGA
>NW_007473846.1:0-314 GCF_000475195.1 Diaphorina citri
ACATCAATTGTAAGACATATTACACAAAGTCTACATACCTTTTGTGATTCTTATAGTTCATGTACATACTCTCGTAAAATCCCTCGTTCTTCTTACTGAAATTCCCCTTGAACTTAAACTTGAGGACATAGGATCCCGGATCTATGGTCTCCTTGAAAGTAATAACCCAGTACTCGTTTTTGGCGTAATCAAACGTCGACAATAAATCAATGGGCGTTATGTCTTCACCTTTAAACACAGTAGTCTCCTCTATGGTAAGACTAGACTTGTGTAGGTAAATGTAACCAGTGGCATTGGTAACTTCAATGTTGATC
>NW_007473847.1:0-314 GCF_000475195.1 Diaphorina citri
TTAAAAAGCTTTTCATTTTACTAATGTTTTAGGTTAGAATTTGCTGGTTTACTTTTTTCACCCACACAAAACATTTTCCTATACGTACATAGATAGGTAGTTATAGTAGGTATCTAAAAAAAAATAAAAAAAAAAAAATCCGAGTACTGTACCTAGACTTATTCTTACTTGAGGGTTCTGGCTGGTTTATGATTTTGTAGGCATTTTGTCACCCCAAACATTTGAAATATGCCACTGTGGACAAAACCAAACCTCCTCGGCCCCTTGCGGTGAACGATAGTGTTCGGTGTGAAATTTTGGAACTTGTGCCGGAG
>NW_007473848.1:0-314 GCF_000475195.1 Diaphorina citri
CTTTTTGGCTGCCTAAGGCCCTGCCAAGATTGTATGACTCGCCTTTTTGAAGAAATTATAACTCTTCAACCAATTCATCAATTCATTGATCTTCACAAGACTCATCTTCTTTGAAATCTCCAGAAGTAATGTCCAAGTCCAGATTAAAAATAATCACATTGCTTAACTTTAGTGATCTGTCGAGCACTGGTACAAACTGGTGCTATTAATGATGGGCAAAATATACACTTTCAGTTATTAAGCTCATAAGAACAGATACTACACTTTGATCTTAGCCAAAAGGCCGAGAAGCGATTCAGGTCAGCTCCCATGAC
>NW_007473849.1:0-314 GCF_000475195.1 Diaphorina citri
AACCGTTGGATAAGGCCGGCCGCCTGCCACTCACGCTCCGACTATCGCAGACCGCCAGAATGGGAGTGGCGGAAAAAGCTTTCGACTTCCAGGTCTCTGTGACTAAAGTCAGAACTTTTTGCCACACATGTTCTAGCGGTATGAATGTATGATAGACCTAGATCCGTCGAGAAAATGAATGAACTGTAGACAACACTCAATGCAATAGTAGTAATCTATGGCTCTATAGACCACAGACTGGAATATGTTGACTTGTGTGGACCGTTTCAATGAGTGTTTACTAGACTTGATCCCATGACCTATGGTAGAGGGAT
>NW_007473850.1:0-314 GCF_000475195.1 Diaphorina citri
GTGAAATATCTGAAAAGCTCACAAATAAATAAAAAAATTGTAGTTGGGTGGAAGAGCTCCTCCAGCAGAGCTCTGCCACTTAAAAGGAAGCCACATTTTTAGAAAAAGAGGTTTAACCTAACAGCACATAAAGAGAAGTATTGTGTATGTGTCTCTTCTCGCCCATCTATTAAAGGACATATTACAGAATGGGCATGCTGTGACAGGCAAGTCTAATGTAGCAGATGTTTAATTCATATGAAATGAAAACGGCGCTGAAACATTCATCTTTTTTTTAGCCTCTTTGCATTTTTACTTTCTATTACTACAGTATA
>NW_007473851.1:0-314 GCF_000475195.1 Diaphorina citri
GATAAATCGAAGGCATTTGTAAATAAAACTCGGGATTTTTAAAGTTGTTGATTTTTCAAAACTTGTTTTTCAATTTTATTTTTCTTAAAGCGCGTTCCTTACGTCGAACGCCAAAATGAAACCTTTACAGAGATTTGTACACTTATATGATAAAAACAAGAGAAAATGACTTAGACACGAAAATTGCAACTTGGGAAAGTGTGTGAAAAAGTGAGATCTTTACATGAAAAAACAAATTAAAATGAGAGATCTATACAGGAAAAAACCGTAAAAACAAAGAAAATAAAGGAATAAAATATCTACATGACAATTTT
>NW_007473852.1:0-314 GCF_000475195.1 Diaphorina citri
AAAGCATTCAGTAAACCAAGCAACGTTGCGCGTGGTTGGTATTTGGATGGGTGACCATATAGGCAATCGTGTGCTGCTCACTTTTCAAAGTCCCACTTAGGCTGGGTGACATTTATGGAGTAGGCGCTAGGCGGGTGGATTGCCCCCATTTGTCGCCAAATAGAGGGTAAAACCCCCTTCACGAAAAACCTTAGAAGTCTTTAACGTCAACCCTTTAGAAATATATGTATTTCTCTCTTCTCAATTGACTTGTATGAAATTCAAAAACTTATCACAAACAAAGTGTTTATTTTTGTTGTAATATGAATGACGTA
>NW_007473853.1:0-314 GCF_000475195.1 Diaphorina citri
AAATATCTGCTAGTGGATATGATTTAGATATATTTTGCAAAATGTTGAATAGATAACTCCAAGGAGGATACCAGGTATTTTTTCATTCATTCATTCATTAAAAGATTTAAAATTAAAAGCAGTTGGGAAGAAATGGCATAAATACTCGTAAAATAGACACCATTGAACCAAGGTAATTAATTTAAAAATCATCAGTAATGGGAAGGTCAAGCATATCAGTCAAATTGAATAGAATTGAGAACAAAACATGTGATTTGATTGATCGAAATTGCTGACAAGATACGAGACTTCTCAAAGATGCCCTACCTATCTAA
>NW_007473854.1:0-314 GCF_000475195.1 Diaphorina citri
ATAATATTAATGACGAAATGGGGGAGAGGGTAATGTTTTTGTTGTGGTTGAAAGCAAGGGGACAAAAAACTTGTGAAGGCAAAAATTTATGGAAAGAAGGAAGCAAAAACAAAATTCAAGAAGTTGGAATCTTTTCCTCATCAGTTCTCTCAGAAAAACTATCAAATTAAGTGGTAAGAGTTGACATTTGGTACCTGTAACACGATTTTCAAAAAGATCGCCTAATGGGCCTTTGATTTTGCTGAAATGTCTCCAATGTACAAAATCGTCTAGTATTATTTTACATGGTTCAAGTTCTAGTCCAATGACTTAAC
>NW_007473855.1:0-314 GCF_000475195.1 Diaphorina citri
TACAAAACTTTATAGATATATCCTACATTCCTGTAATTAAAATTTTGAATGCAAAGATAAGTTCAAGAGAAAACTCCTCCTCAACCTTAGGAAGTATCTTACCTATACATAAATTCCACGCTGCAATAATCCTCCAAAAATTCAATTCACACTGAGCATTATCCGTCTAGAAACCTGTGTTTCATAATTACCATCATCATAACAACAACAACAATAACAATCATGATTGCAATAGGTAATGGTGTTGGATGCGCAAAGTTAAACCAGTTCATGGAACTATGTATGTGGGAATCAATCTCCTCTCATCTCTGCCA
>NW_007473856.1:0-314 GCF_000475195.1 Diaphorina citri
GAGACACGAGAGGTTTGAAGTGAAGTTGATGTGTCTGGACGTGATATCTCGACTGATCGGGCTGCATAAGTTGTTCCTATTTAATTTCTATCCGTATGTGCAGCGATTCTTGCAACCACATCAGAGAGGTAAGTCCTTTTTCTATCCCTTGTCCTTTTTGGATCTCTTAGAGGGGTAGGCTCTCCTCTAGTCCTTGCCCTCAGAGGGGTAAAAGCCCTTGGTTTTGCTTTAACTGCATCCTAAAAGGGGTAAAGTTTCGACTTGGCTGGCAAACACTAAGGAAAACTCAGTCGTAGAAAAACACATTTACCACC
>NW_007473857.1:0-314 GCF_000475195.1 Diaphorina citri
GGGGTTTTCTTCTTTATGGAAATTGCGTTCCCTGTTATTTTGTTATCGTACGAATGTTTTCTAGCTGATTAAAACAGATTAAAATTTTCAAAGTTTCACTAAACTATTAATGGGAGCCAGGGACGTTTCTAGGGCTCCGAAAATTTGGAGCATACGCACATAGGTAAAGCGGAGATATCCTCAAAAAATGTGAAGAGGCTCTCAGCTTCGACACAAATCAATCAGAATTCTTTTTCTTTAGGTTTGACAGAGGGAACTGTAACTGCTATGGTCTTATCGTCCCGAAATCGAAGAGAGAAGGAAGACAGGACAGG
>NW_007473858.1:0-314 GCF_000475195.1 Diaphorina citri
GGTCTACGTTCTACCGACCCAAGAGTGTCTGGGTGTCAAAATATGGATCAGAAGTCAAGCAATCTCTCGGTTTTTAACTAACTACCTGAGGAAATTACCCCATGACGATCCATTTCAACAAGATTTATAATGTATCAATAAATTAGGTATACAATTTCGTAATACTCCAAGCTATGTACTTAAGTACCTACTACCAAAGTTTTCTACGTAACGTTAGCGTGTCAGTTAACTCGCCTTAAGTTTCAAATACAGACATTACAAATAGTGTTTCTGTATCGATTCATTTGCTAATCTAATTAAACCTTTCTCTCATG
>NW_007473859.1:0-314 GCF_000475195.1 Diaphorina citri
GTCAAAGTAGCATCATTTTTCATTTTATGTAAATTACCTACAATCTATGATAAATTAAAGTTAAAAAAGCAATTTAATCTTTCGATTTTTGTTTCTGATAAATGAATAAAAAGTGGAGCTTTATTTCAAGATAAAGTGCGCCATTTTTGATATTAAAAAAAATAAGTAATTACATATTATTAAATAGGTATTTTTAACTAAAAATTCTAGTAGAATTATTTCTTAAATATTTTCCTTTTTTCTTTCCAAAGTGAAGTGTGTGTTTGTGAGTGCACCCGGATTTGGATTATGCGTTTCGGATACCTGGCTACCCC
>NW_007473860.1:0-314 GCF_000475195.1 Diaphorina citri
GAAATGAGCGTGTGCTTATCTGATGGTTATACAGGGTGTATCTCAAAATCCCATCACACCACTTTCACTATCGTATTGTCTTTTTTACGAACGTTAAGTCTCCTTTGACCGTTAAGTATGGAAAGGGGGTGGAAATATACATAACTATAACTTAATCATCGAAAATTTCAGCCAATTACAATACTTTCTGGGTTGGTATCCGAGTCGGTGACCACTTAACCACCTGGACAGTCGCGAAGTGCTGGTTTTCCCGGCCCCACTGATGCTGGTTGAGGCGGCTAACTTGTAGCTAAACGAAGGGTACAATCCCTGTC
>NW_007473861.1:0-314 GCF_000475195.1 Diaphorina citri
ACAGTTACCTCTGTAAAACCTCTTAAAATAAATCTTTGGAATTCTCCGTAATCCTGAACTCCCACACAAGTCTAATGCACAACACCAATGACCAATATATAGCCTAGACCATGTTCAATTGGTAATAATACCTCCAACCATAATAGTCACGTGGTCAACCCGAGTTGAGCAATGAAATATTATAGTCATAATACTAAACCTAGCATACATACATCTTATATTATAAGAACGAGATCCATTCACATTTCACACACTGATCGCTCTATCTCAAGAACCACAACACCTAGAAAGCTGAAATTTGGTAGGAATATTCC
>NW_007473862.1:0-314 GCF_000475195.1 Diaphorina citri
AATTTTCTTTCTTTGTTCACAGCCCCCCCCCCCTTCTCTACCTTTTCTCGTTTTATAAATTTTTGATCATAACTTTTCCTCTTTGTTTATTTATTGTATTATTATATTTATTTTAATTCTTTGCCCACGTGCGTTTACTTTAGCACATTCTCTCTCTCCCTCGCTTTCTCCCTCTCTCTCTGTGTTTCTCTCCCTATCTCTCTCTCTGTTTCTCTCCTTATCTCTCTCTCTTTCTCCATTAGCACATTCTCTCTCTCTCTCTCTCTCTCTCTCTCTCTCTCTCTCTCTCTCTCTCTCCATCAGCAAGAGCGGGA
>NW_007473863.1:0-314 GCF_000475195.1 Diaphorina citri
AGAGAGAGTGAGAGAGAGAGAGAGAGAGAGAGAAAATCTCAAATGAAACTGAAGAGAGAGAGGCTGAGGAAATGATGTGCTTAAAAAAAAGCTTTAAAAAAATAACAAAACAAAGCAAAAGCAAAAAATAACAACAAAGACTGTTTTATAAGAGGAATAATTGTAACTGCTGAGTAGGCACTTATCGTACCGAAAACGAAGAGAAGAGGAAGACAGGACAGGAGAAAGCCAGACGTTCCGAGAACGAACCTTATGTGTTAAGGATATAGTTCACCCCGGGCGAGAATCGAACCCGCGACCTAGCGTTTACAATG
>NW_007473864.1:0-314 GCF_000475195.1 Diaphorina citri
GGCTGCAGTCGGGGTGGCTGCTGTAACAGTTGGAGATTTTTTTACAACATTATTTTTCTAGAAGTCTGGAACATGTGGGTAGTCTTACATACAAACTCATATGAGTGTGAGTCTCAGAAAAGATATTTCACAGAATTAGGAATATTGGGATACCAGAGGAGGAATTTTATCACAATTCTGTACAATTAGAACTGAAAATTGTTTAAAGCTCACACACCAAGTCTGAGACTTGTGTTAACTGAGGGGTGTACTGAATTGTGATTACTGAGAATAACCAAATACTGAATGTACTTCTTGGATTTATTTTAACAACA
>NW_007473865.1:0-314 GCF_000475195.1 Diaphorina citri
CCGGGCGGGAATCGAACCCAGGGTCTAGCGCTTACAAGGCAGACGCGTTATTATTATACGCGTTACCTATTACGTCAACCTAACTAGGAGGTTTTTCCAAGTTTAGTTTTTAACGCCATTGGGTAAGTACTAAGTACCATGGATCTGATTGGCCATTTCCTACCTCGGTGGCGTATGGCCTGCCTCGGTGGTGTACTGGTTAACACGTTCGCCTGGTAAACAGGAGGGCGTGGGTTCGATCCCAGCCCAGGTATGGAATTTTATCCTCATTTATTTAAGAATTCGACTACATAATAATGGAACTCTAAGGGTTA
>NW_007473866.1:0-314 GCF_000475195.1 Diaphorina citri
TCTGTGTAGGAAAAAGGTTAGTCCTACATACTGGACTCCGCACACAGGAATTTCGTCGGAAAAGACCCCATCCCCCATTTCAATGTAATATCGCTTACAATGCAGGAACGTTAACTTCCAAGCTCATTTAGACACTTTGTAGGAAATACATAGTTTGCAAGTTTACTGCTGCTGAAATTATTCAGCGTATTTTCGGTGTACGGCACCTGCACCTGTTCACCAGACTGGCCTGTATCCTATATCTTACCTCTCTCAGATAGGATTGTAGATCCCCCAGGGCGCAATACTCAACCACTAATCTCAGCTCATCCTTG
>NW_007473867.1:0-314 GCF_000475195.1 Diaphorina citri
TATTACATATTTTTATTTTTCACTTTTCTGTTATTTGTATTAACATATATTTTTGTTGTTGTCTATTTTCATGTATTTTACTATTCCTAGATATTTTTTAATGTTAAATAAATGGACTCTTTACATACTCTAATAATGTTCAATTTTATTTACATACACTTTAAGTCAAGCAAATTTTACAAATGACAAAATAAAACATGATATCTTAAATAAATATCTAAAATCTAAACACATTGTTCATTTCAGTTCATCCCATTAATTTAGGAAGCAAATGGTCAATATGAAACTGACGCAACCTAATTAAATTTACCCCC
>NW_007473868.1:0-314 GCF_000475195.1 Diaphorina citri
CTATCATATCATTATGTCATTGTATTATCTATTAGGTACTGTATTGTTTTATCTGTCATTGCATACTTTATATTTGTTGTTTATTAATTTACAAATTGCGCTTGGGAACCGGACTCTCAATATTATGTGGGTGGTGTCATAATCTCAATTGGGAAATCCCAGTGGGTAGCGTCCTGGAAGTATTATATCTGGTGCCCAGGCGCAATGAGGTAAAAGGACCCGTGGCAGGGAACCAGGTTTTTAGTGTTTACCCGTCCAGGTGGAGTAGGATAGGACTGGGCGGGGTTCACACAGGCGGCTGTTATCTGCGGGGG
>NW_007473869.1:0-314 GCF_000475195.1 Diaphorina citri
CTGTGGTTCAGCGACTGTAATCAGGTGAGTATGATCTTTGTTAGGAGCCGAAGTCCTGAAAACTAATGACAGGTCCTATATAACATTAGGCAGGCTCTTACTCACAAAGGTCTTTATCCTTTATTGTGTTATTGAGACAGCAGGACAAGGCCTTAGAAACTAAGGATATTTCACAACAACGATGTTTCCTAGCACGTCTTTATTTTCCTAATATGTAATGAATTACAACTGCATTCGAAAAAAGGGACCTTTTGGTTTTCAGTGTTTGATAGCAACCCCAAATTTTATTACTTCAAACCTTTATAACCTTTTTT
>NW_007473870.1:0-314 GCF_000475195.1 Diaphorina citri
AGTATTAGTCGGTGTTCACTTTCTAGATTGTTTCCCTGTCCCTACTAAATAGTGAAAATCACATCAAGTTATGCTATCCATAAAAATTAAGTTAATGGGAAGGGACCATTCATTAATTTTGTGAACCTTCTAAATTATAGGAAGTGTGTATGTTGTGAAAGTGCGAGTGCGGTGTGTATGAGGGTGTGTGTGTGTGTTTGTGTGATCACAGAAAGACGAATATATTACCTGTTGCAAAGTCGATGAGATTCCTAGCCTTGTCACTGTGGTGGTCATGCAGTCTGCTCAATATTTTTGACTTGATATCTCCATAT
>NW_007473871.1:0-314 GCF_000475195.1 Diaphorina citri
ACCAGTGTTACATCAACCGGTGGACTCTAGCCGGTGCAGCGGTTGTGGATCTTATTTTGAAAAAAAACTTTTGGCATAGCTCTATTTCTTGAAAATAATACGAGTTACCTACCTACGTAATTAAGGCTGGGTCCTACATTATGAACGGTTTTTACCTCTCAGCATTCTTGGGAAACTATGCCCCAAAGCCCAAACCGCCTCCGAGAATGCTTAGAGGTAACAACCGCTTAACATGAGGTGGTAGCCCCCAGCCCAATACCTGCAATATTTAGATTTGCACCTAATTAGGTAGGTACGTGCATTTATTTTCAGCT
>NW_007473872.1:0-314 GCF_000475195.1 Diaphorina citri
GACCGACCGACAGACGACACCGAAGCGAATACAATAGTCATGAATAGTCCGTCCCTTATACCTTTTTATTACTATTGTAACAATAAAGGAAGGACGGACTAAAAAGTGATTTTTAGCCCATGGTCTGTATGTATGTACGTATGTATGTGTGTACTACAGGTTTAAATGGGAAAAGGTGGTATACAAAATATTTCAAGAACGGTTAGTCGTAAAGCGATGAAATTTGGTGTGCTATTTATACCGGTATGGTCCAAGGACGCGACTGTAACAATTTAGTAAAATTCTGATAGTCACCCATCCAGATATTAACCAAA
>NW_007473873.1:0-314 GCF_000475195.1 Diaphorina citri
AAATTCAATCTAGTTGTCTCTGTCGGAGAAAGAATTCTTAACCTCTCACCTTTATTCGACCTCTCTCTCTCCGTCTTCAAAAGTCTCCATTTCTCTTTCTCTACCTTTTTCACTCGCACTCATTTTTCTCTGTTCTCATCCCATTTTCTACTTCCTTCTTCCCCTCTCTTTTAGCTTTATTTTCTCCTTCCCTCCCCAGTCCAGTGCCTCTCTCCCTCTCTATTTACCTTTTGCTCTCTCTCTCTCTCTCTCTGTCCCTTGTGAACACAAACCGTTGAAATCTTTAGCTTTTTTCACCCCCGCGTTTTTGAAAT
>NW_007473874.1:0-314 GCF_000475195.1 Diaphorina citri
CTTGGCAATAATAGCAAGGTAAAGCAATTTTTAAAAGCTGAGAAATGTGGAATTTAGTGGTGAGCTTTTCATTTGAGAGACGTTTTTGATGTAAAAGCTCAAAAAAGAATAGGTGTGATATAGGAGACCAGCAACCAAATAAGCTAAATAAAAGACCGATTGCTAGTCGGGTACTTTGTCATTACATTGTATAGTTTTCCACAAGTATACACTCACATACTATGATAGAAAGTAAAACCGTTCTGAGTTTTTCAAATAGACGGTTGAATATGCTATTTTACATACGGGGTTTTTTTTTTTTTTTTTTTTTTTTT
>NW_007473875.1:0-314 GCF_000475195.1 Diaphorina citri
AGGAATTTCAAATGTGACATCCGGGAAATACGCGGGGTTCCTGTAGTATATAGGTATACAGGAATCTGGAGCTTACCTATATCATAGGTATAGAGGAATCTGTATTTCTGGAGTATCATGTACATAGGTATTCCTGGAATATCATGTACATGCATATGTAGGTATACAGGAATATTACATCAGTAAACAGTATTAGGTCATGAAGTATGTAGGTACTTATTCATTCATGCCTACAGGTGTTATATTCTTAAGAACAACAGAATAGGTTACATTTCAAGAAAAGGAACGATGATCATTTTATTGGAGCAAGATAC
>NW_007473876.1:0-314 GCF_000475195.1 Diaphorina citri
AAGCGTGGGCCCCCCCCCCCCCCCTGGTCGCCCAAAATCCTTTATGACATGTGTGGTTGAACGTTGAACCCTCCTATAGATTACATACGAGTACCTACAGAGCTCGATATCAGAAATGTAAACATACCTAAAGATACTAAAATCCTAAAGAGTGGAGTAATTAATAAGAACTGAGAATAGACAACTAAGGCCAAAATCAGAGTGGAGTCAAGCACGTAGAGGGAAGGAACAACAGAAAGCTACGAGTTCAGAGGGCATTGAGCTGAGAGCAAAAAGCTCTGTGCTCTTTGCTCTCCGTTCCACCCTGTTTTTAG
>NW_007473877.1:0-314 GCF_000475195.1 Diaphorina citri
AGGGCCTGATCTGTGGCCTTTGCTCAGCTATTTATATTCCAAGCATTAGCTATTCCATTTGTAAATCAAAGTGTTTGCAATATATCAGGAAAGGTTGGAATCCTCCATCACGTTACCTTTGACTTGCTTCGTGTAATGGACAACGTTGCATGCCAATCTGAGCACACATCTCTTGTTAAATGCTGCGTACCACCGCACTCCTCTGACTCTGACACTTGAGAAAGTTGTCTCTCCGAGACAATTTTATGAATGATATAATCAAGATTTATTTTCCTTTTCAAATTATGCCTACAGATCTGTTTGTCAAATCGTAA
>NW_007473878.1:0-314 GCF_000475195.1 Diaphorina citri
ACAGGGCCGTATTTATAAAGGGGTGCCGAGCGAGCCCGCCCGGCCCACCCCCTCGAGCTTAATTTTTCTCCTTTACTGTAGGCCGGACTCCGAAAAGTTGGAGCATCCCTCGACGAAATCCTGACACACGCCACTGGTTCGAAGCGTCTGTTTATCTTAGAGATATAATGGAGACGGTTGATGAATAATTCAGAAGAAAAATAGGGAAAAGCCTTCTCTCTTTCCACGTCGAGCTCAAATATTAATTAATATATTGTCAACGGTCTCTTCATTTCCGGTGTGCTTTGGCCTTAGTGGATTTTTCCAGGAATTTT
>NW_007473879.1:0-314 GCF_000475195.1 Diaphorina citri
AGACCGTCCTACCCCTCCCTACTCGGGAGATGGGAGGATAAGGACTCCAGCCTCTTTTGCTTTTTCACGAGACCGTCCCACCCCTCCCTACTCGGGAGATGGGAGGATAAGCACTCCAGCCTCTTTTGCTTTTTCACGAGACCGTCCCATCCTACCTTTTCTCCATGTTCCATCGTATGTTCAAACATTCCACAGTTTATAGGACAATACTCCTGGAGCTGGAACGCTTGTTTGTTTTTCCCTTCCTACAAGTCCTTTCCCTTCATCCAAGTCCTTTCCCTTCGTCCAAGTCTTTCGCTTCCTACAAGTCCTTT
>NW_007473880.1:0-314 GCF_000475195.1 Diaphorina citri
TAAGTAAGGCTAAGGCCAAACTCTATGTCGGTATATGAAACTAGCGTGCTGCAGCTTCTATCATCAAAGGACTTATGTATGTTCGAGTGGCGTGCGTGGGTTTGGATTTTAACGAGAGGAGAATATGGATGGAACTTAAAACGATAGGCAATCCATGTTAAAGTCATACCTATAATAAATTTAAATAGGTACCTGCATTACCTACATAATTGATATAAGGGAGAAGGAAGAAGAAGAAGAAGAAGAAGAAGAAGAAGAAGAATCAGTAGGCCATGACTCCATAACTTCCTAATAGTTATCGATAAGTATAAGTA
>NW_007473881.1:0-314 GCF_000475195.1 Diaphorina citri
AAATCATAGGGACTCTTCTTTTTATACTCCCTGTTTAGAGTCTTCAGCCAGACTAAGCTGGTCTACTCCCTGTTACCGTCCCCCAGCCAGACTAAGCTGGGACATGGGGTGTAGGGTTGAAATTTGATGCTATTTATGTGTATTATATCGGATAATGGGGCTTTTTCTTTTTTGAAGAGGTTTGACAGAGGGAACTGTAACTGCTATGGACTTATCGTCCCGAAATCGAAGAGAGGAGACAGGATAGGAGAAAGCCAGCCGTTCCGAGAAAGAACATTATCCCATCAGGATAAAATCCGCCCCGGGCGGGAATC
>NW_007473882.1:0-314 GCF_000475195.1 Diaphorina citri
CAAAAAAAAAAAAAAAAAAAAAAAAAAAATGTTCTTTTTGACTTTTTAAAAGGTAAGAAGGTAGCGCCTCCTTTGTGAGCGTTAGATCGCGCCCAGTTTGAATTTTATCCTAAACAGATAAGAATTGTTCTCGAAACAGCTGGCTTTCTCCTATTTTATCTTCGATTTCGGGGTGATGAGACCTCCTTTGTTACAGTTCCCTCTATCAAAAGATCAAAACTGTTAATAAAAAATTGAAAAAAAAAGGTAAATTAAAAGCCCCTAAAATGTCACAATACAGTGTTGCAACATCTCATTTACTTACAGTGATGCCA
>NW_007473883.1:0-314 GCF_000475195.1 Diaphorina citri
AAAAATTCAGTTCTTCCTTATTTTTCCTGCTCTATGACTTTGAAACATCACCCAAGTAAGCGCAACTGATCTATTGTGCCCACCCTGATGCTTATCAAGTTACAAATCACAAATGTCGCTATGCACAAATGGCACTTCGCTAAATTTAACGACAACTTGAACTCGAACCATCAACCTCTGAATCTGTATCCCCACTGTTATCTCTACTTACCTCTATGGCTACTTGGAATTGTTCATGTTCTTTCTTAAGTTGTTCTGCCTCCACTAGAGATCCAGGTACTATGAAGCTTGCTTTTAACATGGCCTCTCCATTA
>NW_007473884.1:0-314 GCF_000475195.1 Diaphorina citri
CTCTCGGAACCGCTAGAAAACAGTTTTGCACCAATTTCTTGTGTCTGATTCTTTACCAATTCGGGTTTTAGCTTTTCGATAGGTTTTGATTCACTTTTACATGGTGGATCTATGGTTTGTGGCTGAAGTAACTTCTCAAAATACGTTTTCCTTATAAGGAATTTTGAACATTTCTTACTCTGCAAATTGGGACTGATAGGTCTATGTTCTCTTTCTGAATTAATCTTGTTCCCATCAAATGGTTTATCTTTCAATTCCTTGATTTCAGCTTGTTCAAGTAGTATTTCTTCAGCTTTATCCTCTATCTTTTCTTT
>NW_007473885.1:0-314 GCF_000475195.1 Diaphorina citri
TCAAAAATAAATAACATTATTCAAAGTCCTTCCCATTGCTTCGTAATATCAAGGAGGGGAAACCGTCACAAACCACGCGCGCCTTTGAAGGGAAATTAGAAGAAAATTGTAACCTTGAGGGAAAATAAAAAATAATAATGGGGGAAAAAAAATTAAGAAAAGTATGTCACCCCTATTACGTTACGTTCTAAACTCCTCGCAGTTGTCAACAGGGCCGTAGTAACGGGGGCAAGACCCCCTTAAATACCTTCAAAATACCTTCATACAATGTACAGATATTCGCTTAGCCATATGAATTTCCAATAGAAGAAATA
>NW_007473886.1:0-314 GCF_000475195.1 Diaphorina citri
AAATTTCATAATCGTCTACCCACTATCAAACAGAATTATGTAAAGTACACAAAGCCATATATGTACATATTCTTGACATGGTTGTCTACTAATCATCATAGACAACAACACCAGTACTGTGCGTTAAATATATTCAACCTGCCACGGTAGCGCAGAGGTCAAGGCGCTCGCCTTGTAAGCAGAAGAGCGCGGGTTCAAATCCTGGATATATAATTTTATCCTCTTTGGCAATTGGCCATTTAATAAAAGAGTTCTAAGGGTTACCTTTCACTCGTGGAAGTCGTGAGCCAATTATTTCCTTGGGGTTAATCTTC
>NW_007473887.1:0-314 GCF_000475195.1 Diaphorina citri
TCCTCCGCTAGCGTGCTTGCATAGTGGCGCTACCTAGCGGACAAAAATAGCAACTGCGTTAAGTCTGACGTCACGAATTTTCGACCTTTTACAGTTGTTTTTTCGGAGTTTTGACCTCAGATTTGGATTTTTCCCAACTTTTTACATAGGAATCGACCATTTATTTATAATTTTTCCCATTTGCAACTCCTCCATTACTAGAAAACATTAAACTCAAGGTATTACATCCAAACAAGCGATGGTGTCTGCCATAGTAGCGTAATTTGTCATCAGATAAGCTCCTCAATTAAAAGCGAAGACGTTGAAAACATCAC
>NW_007473888.1:0-314 GCF_000475195.1 Diaphorina citri
CCAAAACACGTTTTGAGGTCCCTGGAGCCTAAATCCAAAGTTTCAGCCATTGGTCCGTGTGTGTGTCTGTCTGTCTGTCCTTCTGTCATTCACTTTTGTGTACATGGCAGGAATCGAACCTCGTACCCCCATTTCATGAGATAAGCATGGTAGGCATATCCCATTCTATATCCAATCTACCCCATTTGGTATTACATCGTTCTCACATGATATCACGTCCCCCATTGGTGTAACATTTAATCCCCCCTGTCAGTTTTATGTACATGGCGGGAATCGAACCTCGTACCCCCATTTTAAGAAGACAAGCATAGTAG
>NW_007473889.1:0-314 GCF_000475195.1 Diaphorina citri
AAACAGTATGGGGAACTTTCTTAAGACAAAAGCCAGGGTTGCTTAGCATTTTTATGTTTTGGGTGAATTTTATGAGAATTACTTTCCAGTCTTGGAAGACAACACATTTATTAGCTTGATAACCTTGGACTTGACTCAAGACAGATTAGGTGCTTTTTTTCTCCGTTCAACACCAAATTTTTGGTTTTCTAAAACTATCGTCATCCTAAATACATTTCTGAAAAAGTCAATGGGCCCAATAGTGGGTGGCCCAACGTCAAAAAAGCTGCATTTCGTCAGGAAAGCACCAAATTTGGCATGGACCTTCATTTGGA
>NW_007473890.1:0-314 GCF_000475195.1 Diaphorina citri
ATGGAATCCTATGTACAAGGGTTTGAAAAAATAATCTTACGGCAGTTGTCTTTGAACTGTTAGGTTACATTAAATAATATTAATTGTAATCGTTTGATTAGTAAGGTGAATTGTAGGTATGTGCTGTGGTTTTTATGAGTACCATAGATTTTTTTTTTTTTAGAAGCTATTCCTAATATTCTTTGCATTAAAAGTACTTCAAGGGTACTTCCGCTCAGGTGTAGGATGATTTTGGGCAGTCTTTTTCCGAAGGTGTTGATGTAGGGCAGGTAGTCCCATAATTTCTACAGATTGGTACCATCTGAGGTAATTTT
>NW_007473891.1:0-314 GCF_000475195.1 Diaphorina citri
TTCCCCTCCCTTTCCCCCCCCCCCCCCCCCTCGACAAAATCCTGGCTACAGCCCTGACCTAACCCACTAATCCTGCCTATGTATATGTATATTGCTAGCTCTTAGAACGTATACATAGCTTATCTAGTGCACAAGTGCACATGTACGCGTATTAAATAAGGTATCTACATATTATTATGTTCTTCAATCATACACGAAAAGACCACTCTGAGGCTTAGGTGTAGGGGCAACTGCCGCAAAGAACCCATCCTTGATACGAATCTTATGTACGTATACATTTGTGTTTTGAGAAAATATCTTAAGACCTTCACACA
>NW_007473892.1:0-314 GCF_000475195.1 Diaphorina citri
ATAAATGGTACGTTTTTTAGGTGGGCGAATACATGGTACACTTACCCTACATATGTACCTAACATAACTACATAGTGTGTACTTACATATTGTACTACGTTTCAAATTTGAAGAGGGAAACAAACGTGCTAAAGTTCATAAGGACCTGTATGGGGACCCCGAAGGTTCAAATCTAAACCGGTCGAAACACGGTTAACACGGGTAATCTGCTAGTAAATTAATAAATAGGGTAAGTATACCATTTATTCGCCCACCTAAAAAAACGTACCATTTATTGGCCCACCTGTACCATACGCCACATAAGTCTGAACTGG
>NW_007473893.1:0-314 GCF_000475195.1 Diaphorina citri
AATAATGTATAAATTAAATTTAGAAATATAAGAAAAACATCGTCCCTAAAAGTACACGAGTACCTTATAACACGGGGAGTATTTTAAGATTGAAAATTTTCCACCAAAAATCGGCCGCCGTAGGCCATCTCGGGCTGGAGACTTAGAAAAATAGTATAAAAAAAAGTTCAATTTTGGGACACTTTTAATGATCCCTTATTACATGGGGAGTATTTTGAGGGATACATAAAGAAAAGACTACAAAGGAGATTGAAGTTGACAATAAACTTATTATTATTACCTCCTGGGTTTGAGAGGGGGAGGGAGAGTTTTGT
>NW_007473894.1:0-314 GCF_000475195.1 Diaphorina citri
ATAAGAAGATAAGATTAGGTACAAAAAAAAAAGCCAGCCTAGTTAGCTTGGAGGGTACCGCGTCTGCCTTGAAAGCGCTAGGCCGCGGATTCGATTCCCACCCGGGGCGGATTCTATCTTGAAGAGATAAGGTTCGTTCTCGCTCGATTCATAGCAGATCTCTCGCAACGGTTGGATCTCTCCTATCCTGTCTTCTTTTCTTCGAATTCGGGACGATAAGACCTTAGCAGTTACAGTTCCCTCTATCAAACTTTTTCTCCTTTCTTCTCAAAATAAATAAATATAATAAAAAATGCCTAAATAGATTAATAGAA
>NW_007473895.1:0-314 GCF_000475195.1 Diaphorina citri
TACTCTTTTCATTAGACTATTCAGTCAATGAGTCAGCTCCTAAAACATGTAGCTCACTTTTCAACTCCCTGTGAATAAGTATAGGGAGTTGGGATTTACTCACTGACTGAGATCCACTACCTACCTTAGGAAGATTGGTTTTGAGGAGCAGTGGTTGGAATTGAACATCTGAATAGCAGTGATTGGGATTAATAACTGAATAATTAAATATCCAAGTTGCGTGACGGCAATATAATTGGTACAAGCACAAGACAAGGACCTACTCACATAGGACTTGAAAAGGTGTACTTATTTACCTTTCAGGAAACTGACCA
>NW_007473896.1:0-314 GCF_000475195.1 Diaphorina citri
TTCAAAGCGGGCCGCAGGGTTTAACCCTTTCACCCCTAAAGGGACAATACGTCCCACAGAAACGTGATTTTTAAAATGGGATATACCTACCTATGTCATCCCAGACCCACCGAAAAAATTCCGCTCTCAGTGTATTTCAAAAGTTTTTTTTATATATATTATATCTAAGATTCTTACTTGTCTGGTTTTGTCTCTATATCGGTTTTTGTTCAGTACTCCTAGGAGGACATCAAACTTTGTAGAGGTCTTATCTATAGCCCAAATAATAATGCCTGATCAGAAAAATTTAAACATTCTTCCTAAAATAAGTCGGG
>NW_007473897.1:0-314 GCF_000475195.1 Diaphorina citri
TAAAATGTAAATGTACATTTTACATTTTGCATTTTGCATTTTCCATTTTGCATTTTGCGGTTCGCACATCTCTGCTCATACCTAATCTCTTGAAGTGAAACATTGTTTCATGTAGACCTCCAGTTATCCGAAAAATGATTTCAAGAAAAAGTGCACAAGTTCAGTATGTATTGAAATAAGTATTTTGAGAATTCGACAGAATCTATTCCCAAGTCATTATAATATTCACTTCATGTATGTACCTTCCTCGCATGTACCTTTGGATTACGAAATCGTTCTTCCAAAGCAAATGGGACTTTTCTACGTCAGATCTC
>NW_007473898.1:0-314 GCF_000475195.1 Diaphorina citri
TTTACGAAAAAAATACATTTGGACAGTTATATTTTTCATGAGAATCATCAATTAGAGCAGTGATTAGTGTTATTATAGTGTTAGGTTAAATACAAAAAGGAGCTTTTCTTTTCCACGGACGTGACTTCTGCATAATTACCCCAAATGGTATCCAAGATTCTATGTGCTTAATATGTTTGCCAAGTTTCATTCACATTCTAAAATTCCACTTGGTGTGGGTGCTATTATTGATTCTTATCCACAATTGGACAAAGTATTTTCTGTGTAAATCCCACTAATGATTATACAATATGATTTCACAGGTGGATCTTGAT
>NW_007473899.1:0-314 GCF_000475195.1 Diaphorina citri
ATTTATCTGCCTGCATCTCGAAATATGGAGATGAAACGTACACTATAAATTTCTGTGCTTTCATAGTTTTTTAGAAGTAAATTTGGTATCATTATGGTTTCTCACGCTATTGAAGGAACCGATTATGATGCAGAGAATCTTTGAAGATCGAATGTTTTGAATTTAAAAATGTAAACATTCGGAGCGAGATACAGATTTGAGATTTGTTCGGTGCTCATCACAAACATCAAAATTCATTTTATATTGGTGGATGTGTCAGAATCACCTCTTGTACTGGTGACTGGTTGGTGGATGTGCTAAAATTACCATTTGTG
>NW_007473900.1:0-314 GCF_000475195.1 Diaphorina citri
CCAAGATCATTTCAATTTGGGATAGGTCTCTGTTGTAAATGTTTTAAAATTTCTTTTAGAGGAAAATAAAGAGCAAGACAGAATGAAAAGAAACCAAACCATTTGTATCCAAGATCCCTATTTTGTGCCACATTCCAGATGTAATGGAGGAAAAAGGTATCCAAAAGGTGCTGCCATTTTTGTACAAAATTGCGGCGAGTTCACATCGATAAGATAAAACAGCTTGAATTGTTGTAAGAATCGATTGGTTGATGTGTTTCCACTATCGCTCGAGAATGTCCGACAACATCTAGATGTGCGAAATTCCTCCGATT
>NW_007473901.1:0-314 GCF_000475195.1 Diaphorina citri
CTTATTGTTGTAAATGTTTAAGTGTTGTCTTTCCCCCCCCCTTCTGTAAATTGTAAATGTTTCTGTAAATAGCTATTGACTTATGTTCTAAAATCAGTTGAAATTTTATCGTAGGGCCTAATGCTGCATAGCAGACCAAATTGAAAGTTGACCTGACCCGGGCAGTAATCAAATGTTAAAATTGGATGTTGAAATGTATGTTGACTTACTTTCACTTGAATGTACAATATGTACATTGTACATAATTATTATGTTGTTTATTGTTTTCAAATGTTTGTTTTGGCAAATTCATGCAATAGATGAAGTAGCGAAGG
>NW_007473902.1:0-3761 GCF_000475195.1 Diaphorina citri
AAAATCAGTGAGTTGCAAACCGATAAGAATAGAATTGTTGAAGAAAACAAACGTCTCAATGCTATCATATCGGATCTGAAAGAGAAAAATAAAGCCATTCCCGAACTGAACGATAAAATTAAAAATAAAAACAAGAGGATCGAATCCTACGAAACGGACTTGAAGGTGTATCAGAACAAAAACAAAAAGTGTCTGGAAGAGCTACACGAGAAGGAGAAATTCATAGCAAGTATCCGAATGAGACTGGCTGTGCTGGAACAGGAGAGTAGTGACAAGCAAGTCCTCATTGAGAAACTACAAGACATGATCAAACTGAGCAACGAGAACAAGAACCAACTCGAGAACAACCTGAAGAATCGCGAAGAAATCAACACGAAGAAATACGAGTCCATTAACGTCCTCAAGAAAGAACTCCTCAAAGCCAATGAGATTATTAGCAAAATGACGCGCGAGAACACAGAACTGAACAAGAAACTCACAGACATGATGGCGAGTTACAAAAACATCAAACACTTGTACAACCAACAACTCGAGGATATTAAAGAATACAAAACCAACTTGGATTTGAAGGAGAACGACCTAAGCAATCTGATGGAGAGCAAGAAACAAATCTACATGAAGTTTATGAACACGGAACATGAACTGAAAGTGAAAATGGAGAAGCTGGAAAAGCAGGAGAAATGTTTGAACGCCATCAAATCGTATCTGGAGAAGATCAATAGGAATAGTAAGAATTCTCTGGTGGAAAATGAAATCATTGTGTTCTTGAAGGATCTGTTAGTGACGATCTCTTAGTGAAATGCTAGCCTTGTGCTGTTAGGGAACCTACAAAGAACAAACATGTATTATACGAGTATTATTGTTTGTAAATAATTATGTAGTTATGTACTTATAATCAGGGCCCAAATTGATGTACCCTCAGAAGAGGAGCCCTGTTACAAAACTATGTCGATTGTGTACTTACTTTGTTGACTTAGGTCTCAAGGAAAAGATCCTTCAGGAAAAACTGGGAAAAAAATTACTACTTTTTAGTTTTCAAGTTTTTTACCTACCCATACATATGATTTTAATGATACATTTGTAAGTAGGTAGGTACTTTCAATTTTTATGTAGGTATATATTGTAGGGTTTTCCAAAATTGTACTTCGATGTAAGTACATATCCGATGCCATAGAACTACTGAGCTATAGGTAATGAAATGAAATGAAACTAATTAGGTACTATGTACTTATTGTACTTTATTAATCAACCTAGGAATTTCTTACTTAATAATCTACTTGATTACCTGCCTATTACATATCATTATATGAGTTGATTGTTTTTAGAACGCTATTTTTGCTCGTTTTTCATTTTTATTATTTTGTAGATTTATTCCCTTATTTTTTACATTATTTTGGCAGCATGTGTGTGTTTCTGTTTGCTGTAGTCCATCAAACATTCCAAATTTTGCAAGATTCGCCCTAAACCCCTTTTCCAGATTTTTCCATTGTTTGTTTCCGATACAACCATAGACTCAAATATTGTGCACTGTGGTTTGTTTGTTCAAGGTGTCTGATGAAGAGCCAAGTCAAAACGTTTCAAAGAAGAAAAGATCCCCAAAATAATCATTAACATAAAAAAGAAATAGGTCAAAACATCAAACTAGATTTTGAAGACGGTATAAACTAGAAAACTGGGTCAGTGAAAGAAAAAAGTTAAAGGAAACTGCGTGAAGGAACAAGAATTCATGAGAAACATTCATACAGCGATCAAGTTCGATATTAGAAGAGAACAAGTGAGAAGAGACGTTGATACGTTGTCACAATGGAGAACCATAAAGAAAATCTGGAAAGCGGTGCTAACCACAGATCGGATCAACAGATGATCAAAAACCATGTCAATAGCTATCGCCGGGAGACAAACGGTGAGGACAATCTGAAAAGAAGTAGAGATAACAGTAGACCTCGTGAACACGGGGAAGTGCTGGATAATGATTTGGCAAGCAAAACAGACCAATACGTTGGTGGTGACAAGTCGCTGACCAACAGTTTTGAACCAATCATTGAGGGTAGTCAAGAAAGAAAAGCTACCAAAGAGAAACTCATGAACAGCAGTTTCGAGCAAATCATTGAAAAGAACTCCACCGCACTGAACAGAGATACCCAAAACAACATAGGTCTAGTCAACAACTATCACAATCTTACGCCAGAGCTAGACAGCCCTGACAGCGACGATCTGTTTGATAGTCACAAAGTTCCCTCCCGTAGATTTAATAGTCATGCTAGAAGTATTGAAAACAACAACGCCAATTGCAACACTCCTGAAAACGATGTGGAAACCGTTACCGAATTGTCCAATAACAATAGTGATAGCACAAACATATCTGCGAATGTGATAGAAACCAATACGCCCGTTCATATGACGGAACCTAGTGAACTCAATCTCAATAATAATCCTACTAATCATTCCGTAACTCAAAATGATCTCAATAGGGAAAAGAAAGATAGGCAAGAGAAAGATCTCAGTACCAAAGTGAGCGATCTCCTAGAGAAGGTAAGCAGTTTAAACGCCAACCTCAATCCGAAAGTCGTGTTCCATACCCCTCAGACAACACCGCTACAAACCACTCCCCTCAAGTTGAAACTGAACAGTCTCCCTGTGCAATCTCATCCTCTGGAACAGCACGCCTTGGACAGAACAGACCAGGAGTACTGCAATGAACCTCTCGACTTCCCGAACAGTCCTGTTCTAAACAAAAGTATAGACGATATCTGTTTGAAGCGCTATAAGAGGAGTTGCCAAGGTGCTACTAGCGGTCCGAATCCTCTATGTGTCCAAGGCAGTGAGACACCTAACGGGAGTCAGGAAACTGAAATGAACTGTATACGAAGCAATGCATCCGCTAGTCCCATCCGGACCTTATCACCCAGCACGACTATCCGAACCAATCCGTCAGCGAGCACCAGCTTTGAAAGCGTCACGCTCGCGCGGAGCAGTCTCAACGCATCCGACTTTACCAACAACATTTCGGCCGAATCCTATCTGAAGAAGTACGATGATATCAACGCCCAAGTGCGGGCGTATCTAAACAAAACGCAATCGCAAGACTTACACAAAACCCTCCAATCCGCGGCAGAAGCTAATGGAGCTACGTCCGTGCGTCAGTCCGAATTAGAAGCTTTGAATGAGCGATCACACCGCTACCTGAGTACAAACGCTGAGGACGATATTTCCTCAGCGCTTGGTGCAAGCAAGGTGATGTATGTTAGTGATGATGAGGATGTGAGTGTCTATGATACCATCGTGTCTCAGGATTGTCACGGGGTGAAACTCGTCAAGAACGCCCGCAAGAGTGTCGCTACAAGTGACAGTCATAGCGGTGCTCAAGGCAACCATCAGAGTCGGAAGAAGCTCCTCCTGAGTACAGACCTGTTCAGCGGGAACCTCATGGAAGACGACCTCGCCAGTCTGTCAGACGAAGACCTCGATGAACTCCTTACGCCAAGCAACGCGGACGACGACCTTGAGAACTCGATCCTCGAGCAACTCAATCTCTCCGATGATGACCTGGAAATCCAGGAGTTGAGCGCGAAGGAAGAGCGAGAGGAAGGCAGGCGGTGGAAAATCTGTGTGGTGAGTGGCGTTGAAAAGCGGATAGACATGAAGGTGATAGAGCCGTACAAGAGGGTGCTCTCGCACGGTGGGTACCTGGCGGAGGGCTGCCACAACGCTATCATTGTGTTTAGCGCATGCTTCCTGCCACACCACAGCCGCGCGGACTA
>NW_007473902.1:5733-10412 GCF_000475195.1 Diaphorina citri
ATATACACAAGGAAGTCTCGTATATCACTCATGAACAGGGGTATTCGGCTCTGTGGAAGTCCTGTGTCATACACCCGAGCATTCTCTCCCTGGTGTTTTAAATACAACATGAGCTTTGACTTTTTCTTTGCTACTTTCTCATCTGTTACCGACAAGGAGAGTGGCCTTTTCAACTGAAATATGGAAAGGAAATTTAGGTAGTTATTATTTATTATTTTTTTACTACAAATTCTGGATCACAATTTCAAAAAAAAAAGAAAAAAAAATAGTTTTTAATCAATCCTGGTACAGTACAACCCCAATTTTATAAACTAATTGGGACCAAGGGTAGTTCATAATATCGGGGTTCCATATAAAAGTTCATAAAATCAAGGTTACATTAGAAAGAGAAAACTTGGCAAAATTTTGACAGTACATGCTTATTTATTGATTTTTTTGTCCTTTTGGTGACATATTATGTAACTAAAAGCACAAAATATGTTCATATTAGCAAGTTCATAATCGGGGTTCTACTGTACATAATTTCAATTTTCAATCTTCTTATTACCTAGGTAATCAATGGGATTCATACTTCTCCAAGTTATGAATCTAATACCTACTTAGCCACCTGCTCTTTTGGGAGAGTATGGCTTGTAAATCTCAAGTAATCCTTTTTATTCACATTTGTGTTTAGTGTTTCTAGCAACCCTATTTTTGTCATTTTTCTCTGTTCAAAAGATTCAAATTTAATTACCTGTTTATCAGCTTCATTAAGTGTCTTAATTTCCACCAGTGCATCCATTTTCCGTTTCTTGTTTTCCAGCCTCTTTATTTGTCGAGCATTCATTTTGAAATATGCATTGAGCAATCTGAAAAATAATTAAAAAATCAATAAAATATTTTTGCTTTGCACCTATTCCTGTAAGGTCACTGAACCTGGCCAATACTGCAAGTGGTTAATATTTTGACAAGTGAACAGTATGAGATTTTACCTAAGAATCACTTTTGCAGTTTACTACAAGGGCCTTGAGTTCAGGGCACATTGATGCCTATCCAGCAATGGGAAAACTTGATTTGAAATTTTACACACCACCAGGGTTCAAACCAAGGACCTCCAGGCTAAGAGTCATTCCTCTAACCACTCAGCTATAGAATATGAATAACTTTTGACATGCAATGTGGATATTGGTTAACAGCATGTTCCTTCACAGCTAAGCACACTTACCCTAGTAGGAAGAATCTTGGAACTATTTCAAAGTTATCTGTACATGTAGGGCCTTACAGACTTACCTAATGCTTTCCAAGTGTCTAAAGGTAGGGATACAAGTAAAATTAATTGATTTTTGATGAATTTGATAAGAAATGAAACTTTGAAAATTTTATTTTTTGAAATATCAAAATTTCAGATTTCAGTCACCTGTGAACCCCCTGCACTTGCTCCGTGCTACGGGTCTGGAATCAAAGGTTCGTCCAGAAGACATGCATCGAGCTAATTAAAAAAATCATAAATTTGACGTAAGATTGCCAGAAAAAAATACAAAAATAACAGAGGAAGTTGATTTGGGAATTAAAAAAGTTCTATTTATTTAAAATGGGAGAAAATTATGTGAATTTAAATAGGAAAATCACTAAAAAGCTCTATTTTAAAGTTCAGAGATCAGGACGTCGTGTGAAACGGCTTTCCTAAAAAGTTCGAACACAGCCACTCCAGTCTCGCATTGTTTACATTTTTCGATTTTGTGTTTTCTGAATTTTTTGTCGTTTGATAAGTGGCATTTATTAATTTTTTATCAGGTTATTTGAAATTAATTAATTAAATTGCTCATTAATTTCATGGAATTTACGTTCATTCATTGTAAAAAACATTAAGGTACGTATTGATTCTCAGCGAGGTCATTCACACCACTGTGTTCACATTTTGTCAAGAAAGAAAAAACTAGGCTTGCCTATCCCATTCAAGGGCTTAAATCCTATCTTATTGATTAGATTGTGATAAGAGGCTCAACTTTCTTCATGAGATTACAAAAAAGCCTTTGAATTCAAGCTCGGCCATACAGAGTCCGGTTAGGGCCTAGCTTTCTGGATAAGTACCCCAAAGTTATTGGGGATTATAGGTACCTATACTAGCCCATGTAAGTATGACAAAAAATTTAGCTGCAAACATTGGCTTGATAGCCAATAATATTGGAGTTTTTTTATGAAAAGGGTTCATAAACTTTTAAATCATTAGCCAATGATGTGATATCTGTGTCCAGTTTTAATCCATCATCACACAGTCCCCAATCCAATTAGGGAATCAGTATTGTAAAGAGAACCTTTTGAAAGGTAGTCTAGGACAAACATGAATGTTAGGTGAAGAACACGGTTATTTTGTCTGGGTCCACACAAGTTAATCTTAGGACCATATTTATGAACAGTTACCCTGACTTTTAAGCTGCACTGAAGCATCAATTTCAAACATCTGATAGGTCAAAATTTCAGTCCAATTTGAGGGCAAGGATTTTTGTCCATTAAATCTTAGGTTATCTTCAAGTTTACCTAACTTTAAGTGTGGTCTTAGCATGGGAGATAATAACTACCTCAGTTATCAAACTCTTCCTTTTGTTGTGAAGGGTTTCTTATAAACCAGCTTATTCTATTCAAGAATCCCCAAGTGTTACTAATCCTTCCAAGTACCTACCTAATGAATTTATTTCAATCCAGTCATGGTCTTTCTTTATTTTAAATCATTTGCTTTTCTTTTTTATTTATTTATTTCTTATTTAATTTTATTTATTCCTTTTCTTATTTGCATTTCATTTGATTCAACAGTAGCATGCATGTCAGAATGTCTTTTATTTCTCTGTATTTAGAGTGCTTAGTCCTTTTATTTTGATTAATTTAAAATTTGTCATCCTTGTATTAATGTTCTCTTCTTTCTCATACTTCTTTCCTGTTTGATTAACAGTTTGTAGGGTGAATGGTGAAAAAGAACCAGCTTACAAACAAATTGAGCAAGAGATTGAAAATATCATTGATGATCAAGGTATCTTTGAAGGGGAAAAAATGTTGGACAAAATGACTTGTTATAGAAGGAAGAAAGAAACATCGGACTCTTGTGAATTTCCTCAAAAATGAAATTATGCATAAGTTGAAAACAAAAGTTTCCTGAGAACACTAACCAAGCTTGTTGAAAAATGGACACAAATCGACAAGAGACAAGCAACAATTTCATCAACTTCTACTACTCGAACACACACAAGATTAGTGTGAACAACACAAAATGTTTCAAGAGAGTAAGCATAGATTTGAGAAATGTTCATGAGAAGTTGATGCAGTTCTCGCTTTACGTCACAGATGATAATGACCCTTACTACCTGTTCCTGTGTGAGTTGGATCAGGAAGCTTACACCCTGTATAAAGAAAACTATAATATCAACATTCCATTTGATCAGTTCCCCAAACAGATGATCAAGTTCCTAAATGAAAATAACAATGCTACTAATGACAATACTGTGAACAGTATTGAGTTGGTTATTGTTGAAGATTTTAAGAAAAGAATAAGTGGAGATTTTGTCAACAAAGAATCCCCCCAAGTGCGAAATAATGAAAATATCTTGGACAATTCAATACCTCTCGATTATACAAAATCCCATGCCCACTCTAGATCTCCAAATGTAAATGAATCAACACCAAATAGATATATTATTGAGTACCCCAGGGAATCACCGACACCAAAAGAGGAACTCTTGTATTTCAAAATCATCGAGAAAAACAACTTCCGAGCACTCACACTGTTGAAATTGAAAATCAAAAAAGCCACCAGCAATGATATGAAGCACTTCTTCAACAATAGAATCAACAAGTTGATCTCACACATTGAGCTCAAAAATAGAAACGAAGCGACGAGCGCGGAGAAAATGAGAAATTTGGAGAGCAAAATTGAAGACATGGAGAGAGAAATCGATCGACTCAACTGTCAAAGTAAAGAAGAGAAAGGAGAAATGAAAAGAAGTGTGGAGGCGAAGTACGAACATTTGATCAGAGAGAAAAGCGATACCATTCAGAAGAAAAATGAGAAAATCAGTGAGTTGCAAACCGATAAGAATAGAATTGTTGAAGAAAACAAACGTCTCAATGCTATCATATCGGATCTGAAAGAGAAAAATAAAGCCATTCCCGAACTGAACGATAAAATTAAAAATAAAAACAAGAGGATCGAATCCTACGAAACGGACTTGAAGGTGTATCAGAACAAAAACAAAAAGTGTCTGGAAGAGCTACACGAGAAGGAGAAATTCATAGCAAGTATCCGAATGCGACTGGCTGTGCTGGAACAGGAGAGTAGTGACAAGCAAGTCCTCATTGAGAAACTACAAGACATGATCAAACTCAGCAACGAGAACAAAAACCAACTCGAGAACAACCTGAAGAATCGCGAAGAAATCAACACGAAGAAATACGAGTCCATTAACGTCCTCAAGAAAGAACTCCTCAAAGCCAATGAGATTATTAGCAAAATGACGCGCGAGAACACAGAACTGAACAAGAAACTCACAGACATGATGGCGAGTTACAAAAACATCAAACACTTGTACAACCAACAACTCGAGGATATTAAAGAATACAAAACCAACTTGGATTTGAAGGAGAACGACCTAAGCAATCTGATGGAGAGCAAGAAACAAATCTACATGAAGTTTATGAACACGGAACATGAA
>NW_007473903.1:0-314 GCF_000475195.1 Diaphorina citri
GAGACTATAGGTAGGTACCTAATATGTATTCCTCATTAAATATGAGAAAAAAGGTAAAAAGAAAGCTCCTTGTGCCATCCCCAAGCTTTTCAAACACCAAATGGGTTAACTGGAAGAGAGCCGTCTTAAAAAATTTTCATTCAGGTCTATTTTCTAAATTATCTTTTCAAACTTAGAGGAAACGAAAAATAACAAGAGCGCGTTTTCTAATTATCGCCTTCCTTTTTCGAAATCATTGCAGTTCGTCTCTTTTTGCTTCGTTTTGTCTGCCTATACCCCTCCTTTCTTCCTTTCTCTCATTTCTCGATTCTTTC
>NW_007473904.1:0-314 GCF_000475195.1 Diaphorina citri
TTCAATTTGATCTAATAGAGTTTGATTTTGGGCCTCAACGGTTTCAATGCGAGCTGTTAACTCTTCAATGTCAATTTTCTTATTTGTAGAATTTACGGTTTTTACAGTTTTTTTCGACGATGAAGCATTGTGTGGAGTAGAAGCAGAGATTGTGCTAGCATTATGCTTAGAAGAGGAGGCAGCACTTTGTTTTTGTTTTAAAGTTTGTTTTGGTTTTGTTTTTGTTTTACTCGTGATGGTTGTATTATCATTAGGGATATTAGTGTCATCAGTGAGGGCGGCCGAGGTATTCGGTGTGGTGGAGGATGAAAGAT
>NW_007473905.1:0-314 GCF_000475195.1 Diaphorina citri
TAGCTTAACATAGGTGACGCTAAAACCGGTCTTAAACGATCGACTGAAGTGTTATCTAAAACTTTCTCGCTTTGAGTTTATAGGTCGTCGCGACAAATTTCAAGATTCGAGCTCATTTGTGTGAGAAAATGTGAAAAAAATCCCCCAAAAACCAGTCTTGATTTTAAATCATTACATGAAAGTAAAATCAAATAAATGATAATAAACTGAATATTAAACAAATTAGGTAGGTATATATAGGTACTGATTTTCTCTAATCACGATCGAATAAACTACAGGCTAAAAAATTCCCGGAGGGACGGACCCAGCTTGTT
>NW_007473906.1:0-314 GCF_000475195.1 Diaphorina citri
TTACCTATTATCATGTCATTAAAGGTCATCTCAAAAATACGGTCATATTATAATACGGAAAATATGTCTAGACACCGAGACAGCCTTTGATTTGTCCTTGATATAATTTCTCCATAATTATTCGGTCTATTACACATACACCTATTATCATGGCATTTAAGGTCATCTCAAAAATACGGTCATATTATAATACGGAAAATATGTCTAGACACCGACACAGCACAGCCTTTGATTTCTCCTTGATATAATTTCTCCATAATTATTCGGTCTATGATACATACTTACCTATTATCATGTCATTTAAGGTCATCTCA
>NW_007473907.1:0-314 GCF_000475195.1 Diaphorina citri
GATTCCACAAGAGTAAGGAAAAACTAGATCTTTGACAAATGGAGTGTGCCTGAAGGCATGTGATGTGATTTCTCAATTCCTTTTAGCCTTAAGCTACCATGTCACAATTGTCACATTGATCTCAGGTACCATAAGCTTTGTGCAAAACAATACAGCATGTGTTGTGTTCGAATCTACTCAACCCCAAACCCCAAACTATCTTTAGTCGTTCAACAATGTTACCTTGATTATTGGCGACCCTGTACGCGAGTAATTATTGTCAATAATATGCAAGAATGTAAGCATGGGAGACGAATAGCGGAGAATCAATGAGT
>NW_007473908.1:0-314 GCF_000475195.1 Diaphorina citri
ACTCGCATTCGTTCAAATTGAAAATTGGTGGATGTGACAATATTCCCATTTATGTGACAAAGTTAGTAGTCGATGTGACAAAACTCTTAATCGTTGTACATATGTACATATAAACTGGTGAATGTGCCAAACTTCCATTTAGTACAAAGTTAATGCAAAAAGCTTTTTTTTCTCCTTTAATAGGGCGCTCTAACAAATTAACACTACGGACAGTGCATTCAAGGAAGTTAGGAAAGTTTTTTTACATCCCGAAACCCGACAATTAGAACCTGTTAGCCAAAGAAGAAAAAGTTTAGCCAAAGAACATTAATAAA
>NW_007473909.1:0-314 GCF_000475195.1 Diaphorina citri
TCCTCCATGATGATGTTTATGGTCGGCACTACCATGGTGTTGATGTCCGTGTCCGAACTCACCTCCGTGGTGGTGACCATGTCCAAAGTCACCACCATGGTGGTGCTTGTGTTCAGCAGAACCTGAATGATGATGGGCGTGATGAGCTTCTCCCTCGTGGTGATGCTTATGTTCTGCTTCTCCTTGATGATAATGAGTGTGATGAATTACTCTGTGGAAGAAACAATATAACACAACTGACAAGGATGAAGCTTGTGTTGGTCAGTTTGTGTCTCAAAGTGCCGACGCTATTATGTACAGCGTTTTGTCAGTCA
>NW_007473910.1:0-314 GCF_000475195.1 Diaphorina citri
CAGATGATTTGCATAATACATCATAATATTCATAATCGATTTACATGACCTAGGCATAATTATGTCAGAACGTACTTGTGTGTAGGTAGGTATGTGTCATTGAAGGTACTTGTGATTTGTAGAAGAAACAAAATATCATATGAAATTTAATAGGCAGCCGAAATATTTTCAGTAAAAATGTCTCTTTCCTCTCTATTTCGAGTCGTTCATTACAACTTGCGATGAAACCTTAAGCTGATACAATGATACATAGGTAACACTTGTAAAAGTAAAAAGTTTCAACGCCCTTTTTAAGTGGTAAAATGAAATTGCTA
>NW_007473911.1:0-314 GCF_000475195.1 Diaphorina citri
TTTGATCTTAGAGAGATGGAATGACCCAGATATGAATGATGTGCGAAGGATGCTACATCAGGTGGATGAGAGTAGAGGGTGTGATACGTTGGAAATGTATAGGACGCATGTTACAGAAATAAAGATGATAAGAGAACTGAAGACTGATTGATAAACTCTCTAACTACTACTGTCTGAACTGTTAACCTTTGCACACTCTTGCGGAGGTAGCTGCAGTGGCATATTTATATCAGAGAAGAGTCATGGTTATCACAGTACAATCCAACACTGAAGCGTCGGTAAGTATGAATGTGGGATATAGTGAAGATCCGTTC
>NW_007473912.1:0-314 GCF_000475195.1 Diaphorina citri
CCTCGACTGGGATCGAACCCACGCCCTCCTGTTTACCAGGCGAGCGTCTTGACCACTACACCACCGAGGCAGGAATAACAAGAAAGTATGGAACAGAACGGCCGTTTCGGGTTCGATTCCCAGTCGACAAAAAGTTTGTACTCGTATCTCGAATGCAAATACAGTCGAACCTGTCTGATTGGGAATCCGCAAGGGACCCAATTTTTTTCCCCCCGAATTTTCCAGCTTTTCTTATGATGGAAGGGCCACGATTCTTCCCATTCATCCAGGTTTCAAAATTAGACAACAGAATTTGTGTTGATTATTAAGTAGAC
>NW_007473913.1:0-314 GCF_000475195.1 Diaphorina citri
GGAACAAAATGGGTACTAAATGATGGGCTTTGGTACAAATTCGCAGCAAAAGTTGTGGTGCTAACTTCACGCACCTCGTGAATCCGTACCTAACTCAAATTTTATATTTTTGGCACTTAGCACATTATTGATGATCGGTCTTCAATTGCTGAACTTTTTTTTTCTTTTCAAATTGATGGTTACACTGCTGAAATATAGGACTAATGAAAAGGAACTTCAATTGTGTCAAGCAGGAGTGCTCGTCACAAATGTCATTCTCCACCTAATACCTACAACACGCTAAATTTCATGACTTGACTTGGACTCGAACCACC
>NW_007473914.1:0-314 GCF_000475195.1 Diaphorina citri
ATAATAATAATAATAATAAAAACTATATCCCCCAGATGATTAGGTGCTGCCAGTAACTTGTAGCTCCTAATATTACCTTCTCAGGTGCCTCTATCTTCACATTGCTTTGGGCAATACCGAGAGCTACTTTGGATGTTGAATCACATAATATTTTATGTTATATTTTTTATTGCGAAATTTATTTTTGGAAGTAGATTTTGGATTAAATTATTACCCGGGCAGCCTCTGTTTGCCGAGTTTGCCCGAAGGCATTAGACGCTGAGGTGAAAGATTCAACACATTGGGTCATAAGTTTAATATTTGGAATGATGAGA
>NW_007473915.1:0-314 GCF_000475195.1 Diaphorina citri
GAAACGTTTTCCTACATAACTTCCTCTCCCTATTCTTAAGTTACGGTCAGCTAACTCCGTTCTTCATCATTTGACAGTGCATGAGTACTTATAGAAGAACTTTATTACATTTGATGATCTGTCCCATGTCGGGTTATTTTCACGTAGGTTGGAGAATTCAGGACTTAAGGGACCAAAAAAAGACCAATTGTTTTTACTTAAGCTGAGGAAATTCAGGGTATAAGGGAAAAAAAGACCCCTTTCTCTCCCGGCGGGCTAAGAATCGCTAGGTCCCCGTCTCGCCCCTTTGACTAACACCATCTCCCATCGTGTGT
>NW_007473916.1:0-314 GCF_000475195.1 Diaphorina citri
GTTAAATAGGATTTGGAATGTTTCAAAAAGATACCTACCATAATTTGAATCAAGGAATTCATGTGGGAGAGGGGTAAAATGGTTAAGAAAGTGTGACATTATTAAAACCTACATACAGCCCACATGCTTACCAAAAAAGCTGTTAAGGAATCACAGTGGTAAATAAATAAATAAAATGCCAAAGAGTGGTAAGAGAATCAGAATTAACGGCAAAACTTCAGTAGATATTTTAAAATAAAGGGGGTCAAATGCAAAATTTTTCTTGCCAGTAAACCATAGTTAGAAAAGTCAAAACGTAGTGTTGGGGCTTGGGA
>NW_007473917.1:0-314 GCF_000475195.1 Diaphorina citri
TCGTCATGAAAATCCAAAAATGGGGGCATAAAAAGAAGAGTACCTACTCGTATGTCTTATCGTATGCTCTTAATCAGGAAGACAATATGAGACTTACCTATTCTTCCCTTTTTGATGTCAACACGAGAACACCAGAAAGAAACCTAGTCCAAATTTTTAGGGATATTAGGGAAATACACAAACGAAAGGAAAGAGTACAATTTAAAGGGAACCAGGATTGCTTCCGAGGGCACTTTGACATTTGAAAGAAGAGGGGGGGGGGATACAGCCCTTCCCATGTTAACAAAGGTCATTGACTGCGGAATAGCAAATCC
>NW_007473918.1:0-314 GCF_000475195.1 Diaphorina citri
ACCTAGCCTCAATGTGGGGTCGTTAAAACTTAGCCGCACGCGATTACCCAAATGGCCACCCAGACGGATACCAACCACGCGCAGCGTTGCTTAACCCGAGTTGGAACTCACTTTGTGGATCCAGCCATCAATATGGATTAAGCTTGATCTAGATTCTAGAACAGGAATAGGTTGTAAGCTATTTAACTTGAGATAGGTAAACAATCCACCTAATACCATCTAATATATAAAAATGAATATTTGTTTGTGTGTGTGTGTTTGTTCGAACTTTGTGCGTGGCCAAACCACTCATCCGATTTTTTTTTTTTTTTTTT
>NW_007473919.1:0-314 GCF_000475195.1 Diaphorina citri
CTCTTCTTCACCATGAACTAACTGATTTTTCCACCAAAATACATCAGGAATATCCAACATCATCAGAATGAACATTTCAGGTGACCAAGACAATTTGGTAACGCGACACAACCATCACGATGCATGTGGGAATCTTCTCATCTAGCGTACAACTTCTCACATGGAAACCTATACCAAACATACAGGAGATGTCCAGCATCTGATGATGATCTATTTATCATATATTATGTGCGGTAGAAGATATATACAGGGTGTCAGTTATCTTTCGTAACAACGCCTGAGTAACTGCGTATTCACAAATGGAAGGCCAAGAA
>NW_007473920.1:0-314 GCF_000475195.1 Diaphorina citri
GCAAACAAGAGCGTTACTCATTCTCGGAACAGCTGGCTTTTTCCTATCCTGTCCTCCTTCTCTTTTCGATTTCAGGACAATAAAATCTTTTTCCTACCCTGTCTTCTTTGATTTCGGGACGACAAGACCTTCGTTGTTCTGGCCCACTATCAAAGTATCAAAAAACATCTTACCCATCGTCTTTGTAAAGTTTCCCCAGGTCGATGTCCCCGTACAGTTTGACCATGTTGAGCAGGGGCAGCATCTCTATAGTCTCCATACCCCATCCTATACGTAGCATTGTCATCAGGGTCAGAGTCAGCACTAGGTTAATC
>NW_007473921.1:0-314 GCF_000475195.1 Diaphorina citri
TATTTATGGGCATTAGAGTGAACTTTTGAGTTGTATGGCCGCCATACACGCCATACATACACGCTACGCCACTGCTTTTAGGTGATGTCGATCGACTTTGCTTACGATAGGATCTCATCTAAAGATTATGAAGTCCTCCGCCAAACATTCATGGGAAACACCTAATGAAAAAGCTATTGTGAAGACTGAAGAACCTCCGGAGAATCATTGCTCCGTACACAAAAACCGCACTCTGAGACTTGGGTGTAGGGTCAAACAGCCACAAAAGTTGGGTTGAGGTGTGTCAACACATAGTCGACCGGCCATCGATCGTT
>NW_007473922.1:0-314 GCF_000475195.1 Diaphorina citri
AGAGAGAGAGAGAGAGGTGTAAAGACGCAAAGAGTGAGTGAGTTAGAAAAAAAGAACTACTCTTTTAACTGAACTACTGACGGCACGGTTGGTCCAGTGGTAACGCGCTCGCTTACCATGCAGAAGGTCCCGGGTTCAAATCCCACCATCGACAAAAAATTGTACTCGTTTTTCGATTGCAAATATTTCAACGGGTTACTTTCTGGTGTTCTCGTGTTGACCCAGCACCTAATGGAAAGTATTGTGTCTCTTCTCGCCCATCTGATGAGAGACATACTACGGGATGGGCATGCTACGACACAGACCACATGCGT
>NW_007473923.1:0-314 GCF_000475195.1 Diaphorina citri
GTTGCTTTTTGTTTTCTTCTATGATCTTGGAAAATTCTTTTGAAGTTTTTTATTTATGTATCTATTGATTTATGTAGATATACTAGTTTAGTTTTTTATTTATGTATCTATTGACTTATGTAGGTACTACAAAGGTAGCCTGCTCATTTTTGCTTTTCCTATATTCTACAATCTGGCTTACACTGCTTACACATTCCTCCAAGAAGGTTATAGATATAAGTAGTCTGCAGTCAATGGAACCACCTTGTATGAACGGAACATGATTTTATTTTTCTTCTTCTTAAATAATGAATTATGCCTGTAATCATCATCAT
>NW_007473924.1:0-314 GCF_000475195.1 Diaphorina citri
TCTCTATATGTATATCTATTGGTATGTATGTTGTATCTATATATAACCTAGATTATGTATTATAGGGTAGGTCGGTAGGTATTCGAACATAGGTAAGTTTTAGTGTACGGGCTCTGTCGGGTCAGATTATCCCTCATATTTTTTCTTGTCCAATCATCCATCAATTAATTTCTCTCTCTCTCTCTCTTCTCTCTCTTCCTCTTCTTTCGAACTCTCTATAGGTAGGTAGGTACACATACACATGTATCCTACTCCTGACCTACATTATTAGCTATGCACCTATTCGTAATTAATTAATTATATTATTTATTATG
>NW_007473925.1:0-314 GCF_000475195.1 Diaphorina citri
GAAAATGGTTTATTAAGATCATTCCAAAATCAGATTACCGTAGACACCTGTGGAACAAATAACAAATAATAGAATGGTGATAAATTTATGTTACCAGCCGTGTCATTTAGTAAATTAAATGTAAATAAAGGAACTAATAAAAAATAACTCAGAACATTTCTCGGTTTTGGAGATTGCCCAAACAGAAATTTAGGATCTACCACATGTAAGGTTGATTGTAAAAGTGTTTTAATTCCGTAATAAAAGGAGGTGGGTATCGCTATACCTAGTGGCAATAACTGACTAGAAAGTACTGAAAGTTAGTTGTAGGAGTA
>NW_007473926.1:0-314 GCF_000475195.1 Diaphorina citri
TTGGTACTTGGAAGCTTAAAATAAGTGCTCCTAGAAAAGAATTCGCCTGTCCGTTATCTAGTCGATTTTCCCTAATACTGGAATGTAGTTCGGGACCATAATTTCAAATCAGCAAAAAGAGAACTACCGATCTGTATATTAAAGCTACATAACTACTTACCTACCAACCTACCACATAAATTTAATGATGTACAGTATACACTAGGGTGCAAAACATTTGGAACAGAACATTTCCCGCCAGCCTAGTTAGCTTAGTTGGTAGTGCGTCTGCCTTGTAAACGCTAGGCCGCGGGTTCGATTCCCGCCCGGGGCGG
>NW_007473927.1:0-314 GCF_000475195.1 Diaphorina citri
GGGATCTGAAATATCTGTAAGTATTGCAATAACTACTAGGTATCTCCTAGTAAAACCCTAGTTCTATTTGGTGACTTTACGGTACCCTCAGAAGCACAAACAATCACTACTGCCAAACTTCATGACGGTCGGGCTGACCACTCTCTTGAGAGTTATCGCATAACCAACAGACAAAATGAATTTAAAACTGCCAAAGTAAAAAACTTCGAACTCACTTCGTCCATTCATCAATTTCTAGGAATGGTACAGTGATTCGACCAGCAAGGTGGACAAGGCCACAGGAGCTTCCACCGATCTGGACGAACCTTCCGAGC
>NW_007473928.1:0-314 GCF_000475195.1 Diaphorina citri
AAAAAAATCAATCGAAAATACTACATACAAAGTATAAATTGCAAAGGGGTAGTCAGCAAATTCTGCAAGAGACAAATCATAGTGTAATAGAAAGACCGTAGGATAGGTCAGGACACCGAAGGTGGACGAAGAGTCTTACGCGTGGCAATCAGCGGTCGGGGATAAAACTGCTGACGAATAATCTGGCTGTAAATGTAGTATAATGTATGAGAACGCATAGATTATCATTAGACTGGTGGGCATATGACATATGATACTCAGTAGCGAATTCTGCTAATACCTGTAGACGAGACAGCACCTTCTAGAAATAACAT
>NW_007473929.1:0-314 GCF_000475195.1 Diaphorina citri
CAAGCTTCTGGATACAAGGCACCACCTCCAGCTACTGTGAAACGTTCCTTTGTGGCTAATGTGGTATCACCTAAACCCACATCTGAAGCCAAGCCTGTCCGAGACTGTCCATGCTGTAACCAAGCACACAAGTTGATAGTTTGTAATCAGTTCCAGAGGCTATCTATACCAGAGAGGTACAACTTCCTCAGAGAGAAACAGTTGTGTTTTGCCTGTTTTGGTCCCCACTCTAGAAATCTGTGCACCACCAGATTTTCTTGTCGCCGGTGTAAATCCAAGAAACACCATACACTGCTGCATTCTGCTCAACCAAC
>NW_007473930.1:0-314 GCF_000475195.1 Diaphorina citri
CGGTGAAACACTCATCTTTTTAAAACAAAAACAAAACTACAAAGAGGGTTAAAAGAAAATCAACAACACCATTTTCATGAAACAAATTGTAAAGTATGTTTCTCTTCTGATACCCATTGTAGCTGAACTTTGCACATGAAGAAAGTTATTTGAATCCTTCAAAAGGATCGCATCAGCTTTCGAATGCTTTTGAAGAGATGAAGAATTTTCCCAATGCTATCCACTGTTGGAGTAAATGCCCCAAATTCAATATTTACAATTTTCATTGATTGATCTAAGATGGCTTATAGGACTTAAAGTTGGCACGTACCTTA
>NW_007473931.1:0-314 GCF_000475195.1 Diaphorina citri
CCTGTCCGTCTAGTGACGAAAAGGTACAATTTTTAATATAGGATCGTTACCATTAGCGCTATCTACCCGATTTTTTCACAAGTTATAGAAAACATCGTTCCGGATGAAACTGTTTTTTTCGTTTCCCGCTATCACCCTTTGTTCTCAAGTTATTGTTGACTAAAGTTAGTCACGCTAGTGACGGTCACTCTAGTGACGAAATTGAAAACATCGAATTTGTGAAGTTTTTCATTATCGTATTGTATTCTTTATCAAGGAACACTATCATCTATCATTCTGTTTGAAGTTAAATGATTAAATTTGATTTAAATTAC
>NW_007473932.1:0-314 GCF_000475195.1 Diaphorina citri
TTCCCAATTTTTAGACATATATTTAAGTTAAATATATATTTCTATTTTATTTTTAAGTAAAAAAGTGCGAAAAGAAGATGTGAATAAGTTTGAGTTAATATTTTATTGAATAGAAAGTCCATGTGAAAGATGTACCTATTTCTTTTTGTTTCTTTAATGTTGGAGCATTATTGCGGTTCTTCAAAGTTAGAGTATGATGGGAGAAGATTGGTAATTTTCGCACATTGTTACAGCTTATGTATGCTCAAATGAAATTTCCCCCATTCCGTTTTTTTTTTTTTTTTTTTTCCTTCTTCAACTACCTATTTTTCGTA
>NW_007473933.1:0-314 GCF_000475195.1 Diaphorina citri
CAGGGACGGTCGCAGGAGTTCTTAAAATCATATTTCCGTTTGAATAATTCGAATGGTCCAAGCAAAATTCTCTGAAACAAATTGCTGTAAAAAAATCCAAGGAACACTCCTCCTTACATTTATATTCAAGGAGTGTGCTTTAAAAAGAAAAGTTTTGCATGGAAATTAAAGGCATACTTTTCAGATACGGCTCCTTAAAAAAGGTCCTATTGAATAAGAATTATTTTAACATGTTTCAAACATAATATTATAAACGACAATTGCTCAGTAAAATAAGCTTAACAAGGCATTCTCGGGGCCCTTTTACTAAGATT
>NW_007473934.1:0-314 GCF_000475195.1 Diaphorina citri
AAATCGAAGAGAGAATAAAGACGGGATAGGAGAAAGCCAACAGTTCCGAGAAGGAACATTATCCGGTCAGGATAAAATCCGCACCGGGCGGGAATCCAACCCACGGCCTAGCGCTTACAAGGCAGACGCACTACCCTCTAAGGCCCTAAGCTAACTAGGCTGGCACTCTGTTGGGAACTGTTGTGGACAAGGTGTTATTGTAGCTGGATACCGACTTTTCTATATTTCTTTTTCTAACTACAAAGTAATTTCTTACTTCAAAATGGATCCAACAGTATTTGCTAAGGTCCAACTTGTGAAAATCCTCGGCGGTT
>NW_007473935.1:0-314 GCF_000475195.1 Diaphorina citri
AACCTTTCGTTCGCCCCGGATGGGAATCGGATTGGTGACCTAGTGCGGTAGAAACACACTGCCCTCACGTCACGTGAGCGCATGTGACATCATGGGGGGTGATGTCACGTCAGAAAAATGAACCCTCCATAATCTGTTCATAGTTCATACAGAAAGAGTCCACTCCGAGGGTTAGGTTTAGGGGCAAACAGCCCTAAGGATGGGTTAGGCTTATACGAATGTAACTATGGCTAACGTACCCTTATTTTTAACAGTAGGACGTTGTGTGTGGCTAATGTTTTATGTGGAAACATAATTACATTTCAAGTCCGACT
>NW_007473936.1:0-314 GCF_000475195.1 Diaphorina citri
GAAGGGAAGGGAGGGGTAGACGTGTGATGTGCTGCTGACTGGAAGGTAGGGGAAGTGGTTGAATAGAGTGGAGGGGTAGGGGTGTCTGCTGACTTGAAGGGAGGGGAAGAAGAGTCTGCTGACTGGGGTGGAGGGGTAGGGGTGTGTGCTGACTGATGTGGAGGAGTAGATGTGTGTGTTACGGGGGAGGAGGGAGGGCTAAGGGTGTGTGCTGACAGGAAAAGAGGGGAAGAAGAGATTGCTGACTGGAAGGGAGGGGAAGAATTAGAGACTGCTGTCTGGCTGTCCAATAAAAAGTTAATGAAGTAATAAAT
>NW_007473937.1:0-314 GCF_000475195.1 Diaphorina citri
CACTGGAGACTGGAGGGGTTTGGGGGAAAGTCACATCTCGATCGGGATAAACTTTTTTAGCTAAATCCTTTTTAGGGGTGAGCTATTTGGCACCTATTTCGCATTACTTTCAAGGCACATTCTTTAACTAATCCATGCCTATAATCTATATTGCCTATCTATGATCGTTTTATCGTATTAGGTAGGTACCATTCATTTTAGCCGTAATACCATTGTAGATGAATCCCTGAATTGAGATACCCCCTAAATTAACAGAACACACTCTTGAGGTCTCTTTTCTCTTGGGTAACCGAGGCGGTCCTATATGAAACTTG
>NW_007473938.1:0-314 GCF_000475195.1 Diaphorina citri
CACCCTACTCTAAATTTTACCCCACCCTGCCCTATACATCTCTATAACATCAAAAATGTACTTTAGTCCCGAAAATCTCGTGTGAACTTCGCACGACTTTCCATTACACTGTGACAATTTTATTGTTTTCGATAGCAAATAATTATTTCAACGGGGTACTTCCTGTGTTTTCGTGTTGACCTGTAGCCTGGTGATGTTCGATATCGAGTAAAAGATCGATCTTTTGAATCGATTCGAAAATCGATCCATCAGATCGATCTCACCTAAAGAATCGATCTCAAGAAAATCGATCTTCGATTAAATCGGAGATCGAT
>NW_007473939.1:0-314 GCF_000475195.1 Diaphorina citri
ACAAAAAAAAAAAAAAAAAAAAAAAAAAAATCGAGAAAATTTTCCTTCCTGAAAAAACTCTTTGAAGACGTTTGACAGAGGGAATTGTAACAACGAAGGATGAAGGTCTTATCGTCTCGAAATCAAAGAGAGAAGGAGAGGACAGGATAGTAGAAACCCAGCCATTCCGAGAACGAACCTCAATGATCTGTCTAGGATAAAGTTCGTCCCGGGCGGGAAATGAAACAATAAGTTGAAATTGAACCTGCGACCTAGCGCTTACAAGGCAGACGCTCTCCCCTCTAACCTGGCTGTGTACATGTTCTTAGGTATCA
>NW_007473940.1:0-314 GCF_000475195.1 Diaphorina citri
ACCAGTAAAGTCGTATTTTCCTTTCGAAATTTCCCCTCAAGTTCTTTTTCCCCTCTTTTGGCGTAACAGCGCCTGCAGTAAACCACTCTTCTTGATGTTTCTTGAAGGACGCAAGATTGGCCGTTTTTCAGTAGATCTATTTAAAAAGTGTAAGAAGTGTTAAAAAGTGAAAATCTGTTTATACATAAACCAATAGATCTCATTGGTCTATTCCTTTGTGTGATTCTAAATCAAGGCTTCTGATTGGTCAATCTATCCTGTTTCAGAACAAGGATCCGGATCTAGACGGGGGAGAGGATCTAGAGGAGACAGAC
>NW_007473941.1:0-314 GCF_000475195.1 Diaphorina citri
GGATCAAAAAAGTTTACCTTGTGTGTTTATCCTGCCAGAATGAGACTGACAAGTCCTTTTGCTCTGAAATTAGTACACTTTGAAAAAAAAGTACAAAATTAATCATGAGAAGTATTCTGTTGTCACCGTCCTATGATATGGAACCCATATTGTGGTTGGGTAAACAATGGCCCATTCTGAGAGACTTCATGTCTGGGCACTTAAGACAGAAAACAGATTAATGAGTTCTTACACCTTTGGAACACATGAAGTATTTAGATTAACATATCCATACCATGTAACATGTACGCGATTAACATCTCTACAACATGAAC
>NW_007473942.1:0-314 GCF_000475195.1 Diaphorina citri
GAGAGAGAGAGAGAGAGAGAGAGAGAGAGAGAGAGAGAGAAAGAAAGACAGAGGAGAGAGAGACCGTTTATGAACTATGATTGACCTCTTGTACACCTGTGATTTATATACAGGGTCGAAAAAAAAACTTATTATTTTCTATCACCTCCAAACCCACTCTTATTAAAACATAGACCCACTTGTCCAGGATAAGATAAGATGTTGTTGAATATTCGGGGTTGAGTGGATTGGAACACATCACATGCCTTCAGGCACACTCTATTTGCCAAGGATCTAGGTTTACCTTACCCCTGGGATCATTGGTTTACCTTGTC
>NW_007473943.1:0-314 GCF_000475195.1 Diaphorina citri
AAGTTTTATCTGTTTAGGACATAATCGTCCTAGCGCTTACAAGGCTGATGCGCTATCCCTCAAGCTAACTAGACTGGAAAAGCTCCTCGATATGAATTCAGCAGTCTCACAAAAAAAGCTTTGGTGAGTCTCATTATCATTAAAATAATTATCTATCGTCTCGAATCCAGATACTAGAATCACCAGATTGATGCCTACGTACGATTCAATCTCAAACGACTCAACATTAACAATTCGATTGAGTATTTCACTGGAATTTCAAGCGACAGACGAGAAAAGTCATAAACATATTTATAATTGGGATCCCCACCGAC
>NW_007473944.1:0-314 GCF_000475195.1 Diaphorina citri
TCGCAGTTTAGGATACGTTTCGTTCATATTGGAACTCATCACCTGAACATAATGTAGAACTAGAAAGTCACATTACCAGCACAAATCACTCCCCTAAACTGTAGCCCCTGAAGTAAAGGCCGACTCTTATGAAAACCCTATACCCATCGAAGTTGAAATTCCTATACTCTAGGGCTCTAGGCGTTTATTCGTAAGGAAGTGTAGGGGGCCAGAACAAAACCTGTGACCAAAACTTCCCCAAGTTCTGGGAGTTCTCCCGTCACACCCTGTCTGAATTTCCATACACTCAATCTGTGTTTCCTGTGAAGATTGCA
>NW_007473945.1:0-314 GCF_000475195.1 Diaphorina citri
ATCCTGTAATTTACTTATTATTCCTGAAATCAATTCTCTCAGAAGGCAAAATATCTCTACTTACTTAGGTATGTACTCAAATCTACTTATCTGATTAGTAACTATCAGCTCAAGATACAATAACCGTCAAATTACTTATGACATATCATGTAAAAAGAAGAAAAAAAGAAAATGTATCATGTAAGATGGAAAAGGAATAAAATTTGTGATTCGAGGTTCACGTTGGGCTCGCCAAATTGTTGTACCATGAGTTTAACAAATAGAAATACCTAATGTAATGCCGACTAGCTCACGAGACTCTTGTAACCCAAGAC
>NW_007473946.1:0-314 GCF_000475195.1 Diaphorina citri
ACCTCGGCTGGGATTGAACCCACGCCCTCCTGTTTACCAGGCGAGCGCCTTGACCACTACACCACCGAGGTAGGTAAATCCTATCCCAAGGTAAGTATCCTATCCCATCAGGAGACCTAAATTCTCTTCACGGGGATAAAAGAGACTCACAAAGTCTAGGGGCATTCAAGACCTCCCTGGTGAAATATCTTAAAGGCTCACAGTGAAAGAAAATTTTAGTGGTTGGGTGGAAGAGCTCCTCTTAGAGAACCCTGCCACTTAAAAGAAAGCCGCAAAAAAAAAAAAAAAAAAAAAAATTGTAAAAACATTGATGA
>NW_007473947.1:0-314 GCF_000475195.1 Diaphorina citri
TTTCAAGGCCCCCAAAGGGCCCCTTCGGCCTTAAATTTGATAAAACAGTGACTTTTAGGGGAAAAATTCTAACTTATCGCTCGAGTTGATTAATAAGGAAGTTTTGCACTGCTTAGATTTGAAAGTCGGAGTGTCCGAGTGGTAAGGAGTGTGGACTCTGACGAACTACTGAGCAGGTGGAGTGGGGGTTCGGATCCCACGGTGATCAATTTTTTTAACATAATTTTATCATTTATAAATATTTTATGGATAGCCATGGTTACTTTTTTCATAATTTTATAGTTTATACCTAGTTGAAAAAATATGAATAAATA
>NW_007473948.1:0-314 GCF_000475195.1 Diaphorina citri
TTCTCTCTCTGTCTTCCTCTTCCTATCCCTCTTTCTCTTCCTCTCTTGCACCTATTAGTTTTATGTTTGTCCCTCTTTCACTATCTCCCTTTCCTAGTTTCCTACATTCCTCTCTTTCTCTCTCCCTTTGCTTAATATCTTTTTTTCTTTCTTTCTCGTTCCCCCTTCTCTCTCTCTCTCTCTGTTCCTATTCCTCTCTCGTACTCTCCTATTGGTTTTATATTTGTACCTCTTTTTCCATCTCCCTTGTTGCCAATTCTCTTTCTCTCTCCTTCCTCTGGGTTTCCCCTCTTTTTCCCCCTCCCTCCTGTTTG
>NW_007473949.1:0-314 GCF_000475195.1 Diaphorina citri
CGCAATTTATCAGTTGCTGATGTCCAGTCATACGAGCTGAAAAAAAAATAATAATAATAATAATAAATTAATTAATTGTAGGTAAGTAAAGTAAGAAACTAGAAAATATGTATGAAGTTACTTAAAACTACAATAGGAATCAAAAACAGCATGAACATGAAGTGTCCATAAATTCTGCTTTCAGTGATAAAAGAAAAAAAAAAGATAAAGTAAAAAGCAAAACTTATTCCACTTATTAACAAGCAGGGTCCGTCCCTCCGGGAATTTTTTAGCCCGTAGTGATTACAGAAAATCAGTACCTATGTACCTGCCTA
>NW_007473950.1:0-314 GCF_000475195.1 Diaphorina citri
TTTTTTTGCAGATAGGAATTCTGCATTTAAAAGTCGGAATGGTATGTTTTGCATTTCGATTATCATATGATTGCGGTTTATCATAATATTGTGATCATGGTTATCATTGGAGATATTATCATACTTATGAAATTCAATACGGCGACCCATTTTGAATCAGAGTTTGCTATTAAACATGCCTTTTTTCAAGTTCTTCATCGCTGCGACATTCAAATTTCCTATAGCACTTTTTTGTAGCCAGCCTAGTTAGCTTATTTGGTAGTGCGTCTGCCTTGTAAGCGCTAGGCCGCGGGTTCGATTCCCGCCCGGGGCGG
>NW_007473951.1:0-314 GCF_000475195.1 Diaphorina citri
ATTTTACATAAAATTTATGTTTAACAAACAAATATTCATTTTTAGTCCGTCCGTCCAGCCCAGACAAGGCTATCGAAAGTCAAATGGACTGGTTAATAAATCCACTTCATGTTGGGATCAATTGAATGCTTGGCACATTGCATACACACTATATATACCAGGCGTTCATACAATCGATCAGCACCAAACGTGGCTAATGCCTACGCCTACGTAGTATTTAGTTACATGGAGTTTTCAACAAAGCACATTACAGGTAGGTAACTTCAGTCCCAATGCAGGGCAAAATTTTCCCACCTAAAGATTCACCCTGTAAA
>NW_007473952.1:0-314 GCF_000475195.1 Diaphorina citri
CTAAAAAAAAAAAAAATTCTCTGAAGAGGTAAGTACATTCCAATTAGGTAAGTAGTTGGTGAAACAGTCAATATCTTCTGCCTGATGCTTTCCATCATCTAACATGGGTTTTATGGATTCAGCAATTCCATTGCCTAAATACCTACCTAATACCTATTGTAACAACATATTAGGTACCTATCTATTGAATTTATATTATGTGAACCTTTAAGGTATTTTCCATTTTTCCAATACAAATTTACTAAGGTATGTTTGTATTATAAATTAAATCAAGATGTAGGTAGGTAAATAAAAATGTCATCTAACTAGGTATC
>NW_007473953.1:0-314 GCF_000475195.1 Diaphorina citri
TTTACAAGTTTTATTTGTTAGAGTTAGAAATACCTAGGTTTTTTTTCGTAAAGGGAGCTTTAAGCTCCAAAATTGAGCCAGCAGCTTCTTTGAGCTAGTCTTCATTATTCTCATGCATCTGTTATTTGATTTTACGAAGTTTTATGTGTGAAAATTGTCTGTTTTTTTACGTGAAGGGAGCTGCCTTAAAGCTCCAAAATTAAGCTAGCTCTGGAACAATTTTTGCTTTGCTAATCCCTTCTTTATAATGTTCGTACTTTCAGGGAAAACACGTAATGCTGTATGTTCCGGGGTGCACTCGGCCTCATGAGGAT
>NW_007473954.1:0-314 GCF_000475195.1 Diaphorina citri
AGAAGATATTTCCCAACAAGCTTCCCTGAGGGACTGAGGATGTTGGAAAATAAGGAGAGGAGAGAACATTGTTGAATTCGACCCGAAGACTGCGGTTATTTAGGTAGGAACCAAAAAGTTTAACTAAAGGAAGAGGAAACCCAAAATTGAAGAGCTTAGAAAGAAGAGTATGATGGCAAACCCGGTCAAAAGCGGACATAATATCGGTATAGATAACATCAATTTGGGTACAATTAGGAAGGAGAAGGGATAGATTATGGTAGAAAGAGGAAAGGTTACTAACAGTTGATCTAGCTCTGGTAAAGCCATGCTGT
>NW_007473955.1:0-314 GCF_000475195.1 Diaphorina citri
CTGGAGGAGAATGCCGAGAGAAAGTCAACAGGAACTTCAGCCCAGGTGTCCAACAGAGACAATTCTGGTAAGTGTCAAGTATTTTTTCTTTGAAGAAGTTGATTTATAGGGAACCGTAACAAGGTAGGTTTTATCGTCCCGAAAGCAAAGAGAAAAGAAAGATAGGATAGTAGAATCATTTTTTTCTTCTTCTTTGAAGAGGTTTGCTAAAGGGAACTGTAACGGAGGAGTTTCATAGTGAAGGGACTTTTCAGTCCTATGCTTGTAGTATAAACATATGAACAAGGTATTTTTTTCTTTTTCAGGTGAAAAAC
>NW_007473956.1:0-314 GCF_000475195.1 Diaphorina citri
TCGTTTTTACCAACAAAATTACAAAACACACCTTTGGTAAACAAAAGAGTCCTGTCTTAAACGCACTGCTACACAATATAAATCACTGTACTTATAGCCAGCCAAACTGGCTGGTCCCCAAGAATCAAAACACCGAAGAACTTTAATATTGGGTCCATTATACTTACAGCAGGTGCCTCACCTCATTTCTCACCTCAATAGTGAAATTTTCCTCTTGAGTCATGACCCCATTACTCATTACCAGTAAATAAACTTGTTGACATTTCTGCAAAAGCAAACAAAAGTCAGATTATCTTGTTTGTTGATATCAGCCT
>NW_007473957.1:0-314 GCF_000475195.1 Diaphorina citri
AGAAAGATTTTTTTTATAAAGAGGGAACATTAAAAAAATGTAGTAATTTATTTGACAAATTAAAAATAAATAAAATAAAATAAATTAAAACATTTTCAAATGATAGTTACCTATTTAGGTATTCAGTAAACTCTATAAAATTTACTCACTGAAAGGGTCCCTACGGGGGGTCCCCAATGTACCAATCAAGTTCAAAAGCTAAGGAGCATTCTTACCCCTCCATTTTAGTTTTTAAGTAGATACCTGCGTTTAGGTAGTAAAGTAGTAAATCTAATTCCCCTTCCTTCAGATTCTTTCAGCCTCTTTATTATTTT
>NW_007473958.1:0-314 GCF_000475195.1 Diaphorina citri
AAGCCTTTCTTCTGAAATCACCCATAGAAGTGCCCTTCATGTTGGTGCCGAGGCTGAAATAAATCACACCCTCTGGCGTACCATCCATCCACTTTTGAAGACTCTGTAAGAGAAAGGATTAGAATATTACGTGACATGATTTCAGAAAGGATTAGAATATTAGGTGACATGATTTCATTTGCTTTTTTTTGATTTCACCCTTGAGGACTCTAACAACAGTCCCATTTACCATCGTATTATTATCATAAATTTACCTAGACTGGCGAATTTGTAAAACACCGACAGCAAGGAACGGTATCTACTACTATACTTCG
>NW_007473959.1:0-314 GCF_000475195.1 Diaphorina citri
GATGGATCACTGGAGTTAAACAAAGTTGCGCGTGGTTGGTATCCGGATGGGAGACCACTGCTGACTTTTCTCGGGCCCTTTCATACTGGGTGAGCTAAATAGAGGGCGAAACCGCCACATTATAAAACTAAGCAGTTATACAGTTTCGTTAAAACCTTGTCCACAATCAATCTTCCTTTTTACTTGAAGTGCACAATTTGTAGAATAGAATAAACACTGTTAGCACTCTCCGTATGAGACTAAAAACTAAAAAGTACCTTTTACACCAGCATCAGCATTCCAAATTTGAACGTAAAAGGGACATTTCAAGAATA
>NW_007473960.1:0-314 GCF_000475195.1 Diaphorina citri
ACTCGAATTCACTCCGGCCCTTCAGGTGTCAGGTCTACCTGGTAGTATGTGTGCTCATCAGGTATCAGGTAGACCTGATGGAGTCAGTTCTACCTGATAGTGTGTGTGTCACTCAGGTATCAGGTAGACCTGATGGAGTCAGTTCTACCAGATAGTGTGTGTGCCCCTCAGGTATCAGGTAGACCTGACCTTCGGACCTTTTCAGCCATAACTGTCAGGTCTACCTGATAGTGAGTGTGTTCATCAGGTGTCAGGTATACCTGATAGAGTCAGTTCTACCTGATAGTGTTTGGGGGGGGGGGGGGGGGGGGGGT
>NW_007473961.1:0-314 GCF_000475195.1 Diaphorina citri
CCGTTCCGAGAACGAACATTATCCCATCAGGATAAAATCCGCCCCGGGCGGGAATCGAACCCGCGGCCTAGCGCTTTTACATCCAAGTCTGGAAATAATTACTTCGGCGACTAAAAATTTCGCATGATCAAAAAAATCCCCAAGAAGTGTATAAAAATCTCTGATTTTATTAAAAGACACAAACTTATGTAACGTTTGCTGTTAATGGCACCGGTAGACCAGCTGAATCAATATTTATGGCGATTGTAATTGAATTTATGGCTGTAATTATATAATTGTAGATATTATACCTGGAAAGTAATATACGAAATATA
>NW_007473962.1:0-314 GCF_000475195.1 Diaphorina citri
GGAGTCTTGAAATGTGTGCCGCGGTGGCAACAACTTTGAGAAGCACTGGTAGAGACGGACCTTTAGGGCTAAAGGATCGTTTCCACTTGTCGTGAGTTTCATCCGATTTTTCCCCCAAATGTCCTGTAGGCAATGTAATTTAAATGAGATTGTTCTTAACTTCCGCACGACACGATTTTTTTCCGAACAAGTGGGAACGGGCCTTAAGTTGAGGCATCACATATTGATCTCAGGTAACATTTAAGCATTGTGCACAAAACTACACTTCTCAACTCAATCTCACATTGGTAAAAGACTGAATTATTTTCCATGTA
>NW_007473963.1:0-314 GCF_000475195.1 Diaphorina citri
AAGTATGGCTGGTTCTTGATTCTGATCCCATTAATTATGGCTAACGAACTTGACTGGAATTTTACAGGAAGCAAGTGGTATTTACACAGGACCAATAGCTGGATTTCCTATTGGCCTCTGGCTTTGTGTTATCCAGTTAAAATTGTGATTTTTGACATTCCATCACAATCACAACTAACATACGCCACTTTTGATACACCCTGTCTTATCAGTTGCTCTATAAGACACATTATAACATTGGGAAGGTAGTGTTCTCACGTACGTCGCTAGACTAATTACCTACAATTGAGACCAGTATTGTACAAGTGGTGCGT
>NW_007473964.1:0-314 GCF_000475195.1 Diaphorina citri
CAATTTGAGCACATTTTTTGTCTTTTCTCAGAGATTGTCCGTTTTTCTTCTAGTTTTTTCCTTCCCTTCACACCCTCCCAAAAGTAGGTGAGAGAAGTTTCCATTGATAGAGAAGAAGTAGACTGAGTGAGGAATTAGCTCCCAACTGTCCAAATTCCAATCGATACAATGCATTTCATAATTTCAAAATTTGACCACACCTCAAGAGTTCAAGAGAAAGGAATTTGTCTAAAACCCCTAATCCCATCGTTTCCATGCCACGTTACATACTTTGAGCTCTCTATCTGACCTCAAATTAATCAAAAGAGTCGATG
>NW_007473965.1:0-314 GCF_000475195.1 Diaphorina citri
TAGTCAAGTGAAGACGTTGTTCTTTTACCTATACCAATATGTTGCTACTTGACAGATTGACTCTCCTAGAGAAGTATAATTGCAGAGAGTTTGTAGAAAAAATAAACAAACTCTTGAAAAATAATAAACAGTAACATCTTTATGAATTAACTATTAAAGATCCAAGTAGGTATAAGTAATAAGTTACGTACTAACGATAGCTTGAAGAACCATCAGAATAATGATATACAGCTCGGGAAATATGACATCTCCACTATTATCTTTGAATGATTAGTGGAGATGCCAAACTCCCCTAGCTTCTCTACTGTCAATTT
>NW_007473966.1:0-314 GCF_000475195.1 Diaphorina citri
AAAAAAAAAAAAATGTAAACATTTTGAAAATTATTATAGTAGACAACCTTGTAAAAACATTGCACAATTAAAAGTTATAACTTGTAACAGTTGTTGTGACGTCAAAAAATTTGCAAAATGAAGAGGAACACAACTTTTGAAGTAGCTTTCTATTCTGGAATTTCTGGAACGCAGGGCTGACTAAAAGTCATCACCAAAACAACAATCCTTACTTTCCTAGCTCGAATTATAAATTTATTTCTCCTCGAAATAAATTAATTTCAACTGGAAAACCTAAATTTTAAACCTTTGGTCGACTTTTTTGGTGCACTATG
>NW_007473967.1:0-314 GCF_000475195.1 Diaphorina citri
AGAAAATGCCAACACATTAAATACCTACAAAAGGATGCGAAATACTATGGACAAAGTTAGCAAAGAACATGTCACCAAAAATGCACCAAACCTGTTGAAGATGTTTCGGGTTTTATCAAGGAACAACAAGAAGATCTCGAAGAATTAAAAGAAAAGGAAGAAGAAGTTGATGAACAACCGGGCCTAATCTGTGACATAAGAAGATCATCGGGAGAAAGATAAAGAGAAATCTCAAGCAACACCTGAAACCTGGAATCACCGAAACATTCTTACAATGAAACTTTAGCCGACCAGTGGACGAGACGAAACCGTTA
>NW_007473968.1:0-314 GCF_000475195.1 Diaphorina citri
CCAAATTCCAAGAGAAACGTGTATTCTTTGTTCAAAATATCTTGAAATACTTAGAAGTTGAAGAATATTTTATGGCCCGATCAGTCTTTATATGTTAGAGTTAGACGATGACCCCAAGTCCTAAAAAAAGAATCTCAAAATAGAGAAACATAGTAGTGCACCAATATTATACCTGTAGTTGTAGACTTGTATTGGAAACAATTATGTTATAGGTACCTAATGGAAAGGTTTTGGTTAAAAAAGGTGTTTGATCAAAGGGCATTTTATGGACTTTGATCATCAGGGTTTCCTCGCATCATCAATTCGTTGAATTA
>NW_007473969.1:0-314 GCF_000475195.1 Diaphorina citri
AAAGAACAAAAATAGAACAAGCGAAATAAAAATGAAGAAGACAAATGAAACAAAATGACAAATTACTCGTTAATATGGGCAAGAAAAGAGAGAAGAAGAAAAAAGGAATTAGACAAAGAGAGAAGAAGCAGAACGTTGTGGAATTATAAAAATATAAAAAAGGCAAAAGAGATAAGGGAGAGACTGGGAAGGAGGATAGAACACATCTAGAACAATACATAACTGAAAAAAAAGCAGAGAAAAAAAATCATCAGTCATAATGTGCTGTATGAGAAAATTCTTGTTAAAAAGAGAAAAAATGCAGAAGTCTTTCA
>NW_007473970.1:0-314 GCF_000475195.1 Diaphorina citri
ATATCAAAATGGCCTGACCCTGCTTGGGCCATTTTTATGTAAAATGGGTTGCCTAATGCAGAATGCTGTCAAGAATCACTTGCAGAAAGAATCATGTTGCTATCTCATTTATTAAGATATACCAGTTTTTGTACCATCCTCCCAATACTTTTAAATGGGAAATCAAAAGAAAGTAAAAAAGCTGTTTTACTCGAAACTCAATTTTCCTTTTCCAGCCCTAATTCAAAATTTTCGTATTTCGGCCCTCCTTCAATACAACTCTTCATTTCTAATGGCAATTCCACAGAGCCGACTGTCAACCCACATCTCGTTAT
>NW_007473971.1:0-314 GCF_000475195.1 Diaphorina citri
CTACTCCTCTTGTCTGTTTGTGTTTACCCAGCACCTGTGTGCGAGTTATCGTGTCTCTTATCGCCCATCTGATGAGGGACATGCTAGGACACAGACACGCACACCATCAGATACCCTCAAAGGTGTGAGTGACGAGTGACATACTACGACACAGACACGCAGACCATGAGGTCCCGTCAAAGGTTAATTTGAATTAAAACAAGACAGAGAAAAAAACACACACAAAACACGAGGAGAAAAAAATGACATTTTTATGTGTATTCAAAATTCAAATCTCTCGACAGTTCCCCTCCTCGTGAAAGGAAAAGGAAGAG
>NW_007473972.1:0-314 GCF_000475195.1 Diaphorina citri
AGTCACGATCTTCGTATCGTTCTTACTGTTCTTACCCTTGATCTTGTAATGTATCTAGTTGTATTGAAGAGATTAGTTCCGCCTAATGTGTTTTCAATGGTCACTAGGGCTATGAAATGTTCGATAAACTTACGAGTACACTTACAGACACATAGGTAAGAGTATGATTTTATCTGTCAATGTCGCTTTTATCATTTGGACATTTGGGTAAGTAGGCAGGTACAAAATCACAAATGAGTACTCATAGGTAGTTGCTATGTTATTAAAGGTATTGTCGTTATAACCTCACATCCTTCTCTTGTGCTGTTTGCTGT
>NW_007473973.1:0-313 GCF_000475195.1 Diaphorina citri
GCTGCCTGTGTAAGAAATTGTAAATATTTTTATGAGTAGGTACTCAAAAACACAGAAAATACTTACCGAGAATCAATTACAAAGAACTTTATTAACTAATTACTTTGAGCAACTGGGGATTTTTTCATTACTGACCAATATCTGTACAAAAAAGTCCAAGTAGGTACGTACTTATAGCTTAAAGTGTTACCACTGGTAGGTTTTAGATTATAGGTAAATAAAATGTGTATGTAATATTGTTTCCAGTATAAGTTGCCGATAATAAACTGCAAAAATAAATTAATAATGAGTTTCGTTGATTAATGATTGCTGA
>NW_007473974.1:0-313 GCF_000475195.1 Diaphorina citri
CCTTCTGGGCAAGGTGTTATTCTACTACCTTGCTCCATTTTCAACCAAATAACTCAAAAGCTCATTAAATTTAACACTGATTAACACAAATTACGTCTAAGTTTTTGTTTTTCTTTCAACAATCAACAAAATTCAAATTTTCGTTTCACTCTGCAATGTAAATAAACGAAGGTCACGTGATGCAATACAGCGTTCTGATTGGTTGTTTGGAATGAGCTAGTTTTTACATGGACATGTGGGTTTGTGGGTGGAATGAACAAGTTTTGCATGCGTGTTTTAATGTTGCTCTCTTATGGGTTTGAAAGGGTTTTAC
>NW_007473975.1:0-313 GCF_000475195.1 Diaphorina citri
TTGATGGGATACTCCTTCTCCTAATCATGATGTTTGTTGGATATGCAGTAGTTTCAGCACCTATCTACTATGATTGTAGAAATTTGTCCACTGTCCTTTAAGTTCAGAGATGTAGCGAACGGTTTTGATATTGTTAATAATAATAATAATAAAAGTCCTCGGGGCTACGGGACTTTTCAGTCCTATTTGGACAGGAAAATAATAACCCTGGTAGAATTTATTATTATTATTATTATTTCATTATTAATTACATTTTAATTCAAATATTTTTTTCTCTGTGAACTAGTTACTATGGTTTCCTCACGGGGCATTT
>NW_007473976.1:0-313 GCF_000475195.1 Diaphorina citri
TTTTTAACTTTAAAATTAGGTACCTCTATAAATCAGAATTTGTTCTTAACTTGTTTAAATTTGTCATACTTTCATCAGATTGCTCTTCCACTTTGCTAAACCTTTATAAACGAGAAAATGTTGTATTAAACCGCCTTAAACGAAAAAATAAGCTGGTCCCTTGGATTCTCGTTTATCCAGGTTCGACGGTATTTTGTTTATCTGTTTTTAATAATAGGTATGTTACCTATCACCTATCGTACATATCGTACCTATGTGATTTCGCGATTATGTTCGCGGATTTGGCGATTATGTTCGCGGATTTGCCGATTAT
>NW_007473977.1:0-313 GCF_000475195.1 Diaphorina citri
GGACGATTCTCCCCACTAGATCGAACCAGCGATCTAGCAATTGCAAGGCGGGCTAACTAGACTGGTCTTACTCTTACTAATGGGGGTATTCTAATCTGCCTTTCAAGTCAAAGTTTGCTCACTTCCATCTAATCATCTGCTATAAACATGTTTAAACTCTAATAAGCCAACCTATAAGTTAGCTTAGTTATTATTATTATATAACTCTTTAGTTGGTAGTGCGTCTGCCTTGTATGCGCTAGGCCGCGGGTTCGATTCCCGCCCGGGGTGGATTTTATCCTGATGGGATAATGTTCGTTCTCGGAACGGCTGG
>NW_007473978.1:0-313 GCF_000475195.1 Diaphorina citri
GAAAAATTGTCGTTCTTTTGCCTCGCCCAATCCGTTTGGGATTTATCTTCGTTGTAAAATTTTTATGCTTTTCTCTACCGAGTTCGTTCGAACTCAATATGAAGGCTTTTTCGCGTTTATGGTGAATTTATTTGTGTGTTGGGGTTATTGTTCATATATTTCCTTTCTTCTCTTCCTACTTCCCTATTTATCTGTTATTGTAGAACTAGTCGATCAGTTTATGTTTGGAAAATCGGTCAATGTAAGAAGATCACTTTTTCTACAAATCCTTTCTGAAAAACTTTTCTTTTGTTCGTTTCAATTCCGAGTGTGC
>NW_007473979.1:0-313 GCF_000475195.1 Diaphorina citri
GAAAATATGCCATTATGGATCATAGTCCAAGATAAATTGAACGTTAACATTATAATGTTGTCTTTATCTAAAAGACAGGTGGAATGTTTTGAAAACAGGTGAACATATCTGTAGTAGACACCTACATGATGAGGGGTAAACAACACTTGTATTGAAGTTTCTCCCTCACATCTGTAAGTAACTAGGAAAATGAGACCTTACAAACCTTCTTCATAAATGAAAATGAGAAAACCGGAGTTATTTGGCACCTAATTGAGCAAGGATTGTGCTGCATGGAAAATGCAAGGACATAATTGTATCAAAAAAGGACACG
>NW_007473980.1:0-313 GCF_000475195.1 Diaphorina citri
AAGCTATAACCAGCACTTACAGGCTACCCTCCCAGCTAACTAGGCTGGCAATGAATTAGATTCCTTACCAATATTGGTCAAATCTGTGATGTTGGAAGCCTGGGCAAGTTTCTGTGCTGTTGAATAGTAGCCTTTCCTCAAGAAGTACTCGATGAGCATCCGGTCCAGTTGGGTTTTCTTCCACTGATTGATCGAGGCTTCGGATTGACTCGTGTTACTCAAAACATTACCGGAGTGCTCCTTCAGATGTTCAATGCGACACTTCAACACATGGCCCACTTGTAGCTCTTCACCAATGCTTTCTCCTGCCTGG
>NW_007473981.1:0-313 GCF_000475195.1 Diaphorina citri
AAAATTCAAATTTTATTTGATGTTCCAAAGAAAAAGTTTAAACAATCGTGACGTCACAGTACACTTTTAATAAACAATATGTGTCATGCGCATAGAAGCAAAAATGATTCAACCATTCGGTGAAGTTTCTGAGGCATTCTTTTCCACCCAACCCCTAATAGACATCAGCAAGAGTCACCACTGACTAAGGCGTTAAATTTAGCAAAATTGTTCGAGCGAGTTTGTATGGGGAGCTATTATGATAAAAGAATTATGATTGAATCATTTATTTTTATTTTATAATTTATTATTTTCTTCCATTTTATTAGAACAA
>NW_007473982.1:0-313 GCF_000475195.1 Diaphorina citri
CATACTAAATTTCAAGTCTCTAGCTCTTACCGTTCTCGAGATATTTACACACAGACTTTGTTTACACACAGACAGACAGACACACACACGGACCAATGGCTGAAACTTTGGATTTAGGCTCTAGGGACCTCAAAACGTGTTTTGGCACTAAAATTTGACCATCGAAAATTTGACCCGATTACATTACTTTCCTTCCTATAGGATAAGGAAAGTAAAAAGACGAGAAACTCCCGATTATACTTTCCTATAGGATAAGGAAAGTAACAAGTGCGCTAGAATCACATGCGTATAGTAGGTATACCTACTCGCAGTA
>NW_007473983.1:0-313 GCF_000475195.1 Diaphorina citri
GGTCCAAAATTTTATTAGCAACTTTACTTGGTGTGTTGAACATTTTTGCCAAGTTTCATTGAAATTGGACAAGCAGTTAAAGAATTGTGTCAAAACAGACAAACTAAAAGAAAAAAAAAAATCGTCGTTTTACGTCTTGATACTTAAAAAATGTTAGAACTCATTTCATTCCTTTATGTCATAACTTCAACATAACTTTCTGTGAAATGCAAAACGTACAGTGTTACCTATGTGACATTAAGAAAATAACACCACTAAGAATAAAAGTAATAATTTATAAGACATTATGTGAATCAGTATTGAGATATGGGAT
>NW_007473984.1:0-313 GCF_000475195.1 Diaphorina citri
TAGGAGGGCATGAGTTCAATCCCAACCGAGGTATGGAATTTTGTCCTTAATACCACACGTTGGTGCAGAAGATGGCAGACAAAATAATCGAAAAATGTGGAGATCTTCATGCAATCATGCTAGAGAGTGCCATTAGCAGTTCAGAGACCGAGAGGAAACGGGGCCATTGGAAGAGGTGTAAATTTGGTGAACTTTCCATTGAATGGTACCGTCCATTCGGTGTTGGGTTTGGGTTTTTTAAAGATGAGTGTTTTACCGCCGTTTTTATTCCGTGGCGATGAAACAACTGCTACATTGGACGCTTGTGGTCTGT
>NW_007473985.1:0-313 GCF_000475195.1 Diaphorina citri
GTGACATGGGCTGCTTAAATTTGTCACGTTACATCCTGATTAAAAATGGCGGCGCTTCAAAGTCATGCCTCTTACGCCGCGCTGATCCCGTACAAAGGACGGGTCAACCACTACCTAGTTAATTAATATAATATACAACTTTACGATTTTCTTTTTCCTTTCTTTCGCAGGTAGAGGACATATTCAATGAAACAGATGATGATGATGATACAAATGATTCCAAAGATCAAACAAACCTCACCACCACCACAGCTAAGAGAAAACGAACCGATTCCGATGCTAGCAGTAGTAGCTCTGTGGAATCTCTGAGTGG
>NW_007473986.1:0-313 GCF_000475195.1 Diaphorina citri
AGAGAGATGGTACTATAAAACTTCCAAGTATTGAATGTTCATTACTGCCTCCATCAGAACATGTTTGAGAAAGGGGGGTTCTGAGATAATAGGTGACTTTCAGGCTAATATGTTATTATCTATAATAATCATAATGTACAGCCCTGACCAATAAATAATCGTTTAATTCGAAGATTGAAAATTACGGTAAGATCATGGGGAGATGAGAGCAAGGGAGGTCGGTATAGTCTGAGACTTTTTTGAAGAGGTTTGACAGAGGGAACTGTAACTGCTAAGGTCTTATCGTCCCGAAATCGAAGAGAGAAGGAAGACA
>NW_007473987.1:0-313 GCF_000475195.1 Diaphorina citri
GAAGACATTAATTACATGAAATGATAATTTAATGCCCTCCTTTCTCCCTCCCACATCGGCCTTAAGTAAAATTTACCACTGGAACACGTGCCAGCTTTGGTCCTCTTTCTTTCCTTCCTACCCTCTTTTCTCATCTCTCCTCCCACGGCTATGTCCTCACACCTACCGGTATTGTCTTTTAAATTTTAGTCTATGCACAAAAATGTTGAGTTTGCCGAAAATGTAGCGTTCCTTCCCATGTCTCTTTTTTTGTTCTACAAACTTGGGAAGATTCACCGAGAATGGAGGAGGAGAAAGAGAGTCGAGACTCGAG
>NW_007473988.1:0-313 GCF_000475195.1 Diaphorina citri
GGAAAAAAAAAAAAAAAAAAAAAAAATGTGAACGCACCGCGGCCCCTTTACTGTATTGTGCTCTCCCAGCGGGGGTCTTAAAGTCCTTCAGGGCCCCCTCGAGGGCCATGGACTCCATTTTGTGAAACACTGGCTTAGACTGCTCAGAGTTTAGAGGATAGCACCTCTGCCTTGTAAACACCAGGTCACTGGTTCGATTCCGACCTGAGGGCTAACTTTACCCAAAAGAGATAAAGTTCGTTCTCGGAACAGCTAGATTTTTCTCTTCTATTCGTCCATCTTTTCTCTTTGATTTCGGAACGATAAGATATCC
>NW_007473989.1:0-313 GCF_000475195.1 Diaphorina citri
TTTTTTTACAATTTCCATCACACTACACCACTGAGGCACTAAGTACACAGAGTGAAATATGGATAATGATAAATAGTAAGATGGTTTATAGTAAGATCAGAAGATTTGCTGTTTCATTGTAGTAGTCTTGCCATTGATTAACTTCTTTAGCATTCTCATTATGCTGATATGTTGCCCTACTTTGCAACTTTGCCAACTGATAAACCAATGGGTAGGTTCTGTCTTTTCTTTTCTATAGTTAGATACATTGGTAAGTATTTACTTTTCTAAAGTAGGTATACTTATTCTGTTTTGTCCGAGAACTCTTTCTTTG
>NW_007473990.1:0-313 GCF_000475195.1 Diaphorina citri
CTTTCATGAAGTATCACCAAAGGTCCCAAGAGGGTTGCACTAAGTTTGGAGCCATAGACCAGCGCTAGAGAAGAAGGGTAGTAATAGATATAAGGAAGATGAAGAAGAAGACGAAGAAGAAAAAGGAGGAGGAGAAGGAGAAGAAGACGACGAAGAGAGAGGAGGAGGAGAGGAAGCAGAAGAAGGAAGAGGAAGAGAAGATGAAGAAGGAGGACGAGGGGTAGAAAGAGGGAATAAGGGTGGGAATGTACCAATTCTATTCTATTAAAGTTTTTATGTTCAATTTGCAGTCGGGGAAAAATATAGCATCCGA
>NW_007473991.1:0-313 GCF_000475195.1 Diaphorina citri
AAAAAAAAATGTCAATGTGATTTCTCAATTTGTAATGGTTCTTCGCGAAATGCAAAGTTCGATGTTTCTCATCGAACCCGGACCTCTCATGTGGGTAAACTCTACCCACATGAAATATATAAAACCTTGTTTAAACTGCGTGAGCAAAGGGACTTTTTGGTCTCATTCCAGCAGGATAAACAAGGTACTATATTCTTTTCTGTTCTCCTTCCTCAAAAAGAAATCAGTTATCCCTCCCAATCCTACTCATCTCCCCGCTTTTCTCTTCTGCTTACAGTTGGATGGTCTGAACTCGGGCGTACCCACTCGCACC
>NW_007473992.1:0-313 GCF_000475195.1 Diaphorina citri
TAGGTACTGATTTTCTTTAATCACGATCGAATAAACTAGGGGCTAAAAAATTCCCGGAGGGACGGACCCAGCTTGTTCTCTCTACATAGGTATTATGTATTTGCTAAATTTGCAAAACATAGTCAATCCCACCTTTAAGTTAAAATTGTAATCCGTTCGTCACAGATTTTTATACCTTAGACATGAACGCTAGAAGCAAGGTAAAGTTTTTTTTTATGTAATGTTACACCTACCCACCAGTATATTATTCCAGGAAAAAAGTATAAATATTGTATTAAGTTAGGATAACGAGAGAGATTTTGCTGTAAAAAAG
>NW_007473993.1:0-313 GCF_000475195.1 Diaphorina citri
GGCAAAAGAACCGACGGGATTATAATAAAAGTTGGATGGAAGTTCTCTGACCTGGAGAAGGAGGAAATTTACTGTCTTGGGTGGTGTAGGTAAATACAACTTGTTCAGAACTTGCACAACTTCTTTAAATGTAATAGTACACATAATAATTATTTTATGTGGGACTTGGATACATAATTGAGGATTTTATTGTTCAAGCCATCATGTTTTCAGATCCTTTGATACTTTATACCTTATAGGTACTACATAATTATGAACTCCTTCTACTGAAGTAATCTAGGATTTCCAGGAACAAGAATCTTTCCAAGCATTT
>NW_007473994.1:0-313 GCF_000475195.1 Diaphorina citri
AAAAAAAAATCTCGGTAACATGAATTTAGAAAATAGACATCTACAATAGCTACCTAGGTACTTTGAAAAAGTGATACTCTATCCTTTAGGTTTTAATTCAATAGAAATATTTGTAAACTTAAATTGCATCCGTTCCTAACATAACTTTATTTTAACATTTAAAAACCCTGTAAAATTAATGGTAAAAAAATAGAGGTAGCCTATAGTATATAACCGTTTTTCAGTTTTATAGAACATATATATCTATTGTTGATGTATAGGTTAGAAAAATAGAATTAGATTTTATTAGATTGTTCGTATATTAGAACCGACT
>NW_007473996.1:0-313 GCF_000475195.1 Diaphorina citri
TAAACCGATAAAGTTCATTCTCGGATTTTCGGAACGACTAGCTTTCTCCTATCCTGTCTTCCTTCTCTCTTCACTTTCGGAATGATAAGACCTTAGCAGTTTACAGTTCCCTCTGTCAAATTAGCAAATCTCTCAATATTTGTGCCCAATTATATTTCTGCTAGCAAAGGGAATCAAACCCTTAACTCTTAGCGTACAAGTCCAGTTTACACTGACCATTGACCTGATATGAAAACAATAACAGGCACAGACAAAGTGAGAAAAAGAGTTAGAGCAAGAGGCAAGAGAGGAAGAGAAAGCAACATACCCAAAC
>NW_007473997.1:0-313 GCF_000475195.1 Diaphorina citri
ATTCCAATACTTACCTGCATGTTTACATGTTTTGAACTACAGGTTCCTATATGACTTCTTTCTTCTCAATTTCGGGAGTCTGGGGTTCGAGTCTCAGTAGCGACATAAAAAGCTACTAGCATCATTTCCACCTCTGAGCTACAGGCTACAGGGACTGATGAAATTAGTAGAATTATTATGATCGAAACAACTGAAGACTTGGTAGAAATAACTCAAGTAGAAATCGTTTATTTTGTACTCCTACCTGCCTATTGAATTAATGTAAAATTTTACATGGTAATCAAGTAATTTGAATGGAAAATTGGTATTGATG
>NW_007473998.1:0-313 GCF_000475195.1 Diaphorina citri
AAACGGAGTAAACGGACAGACATGAAAAAAAAATCGTCGCGTTAAAACTCAAAGTTCGATTTGTTCGTTCGTTCGTTTCTTTCTGATTTGTTTTTCACCTCAGTCCTTCAGACCCTGACATCAAACAGTTTTTCAAAGACCGTCATTTTAACCTGTAACCCTTATTTCCTGCTTTCCCTACGACTTCTCTGTACGTCCTATTTTCATCTTTTGTGGACATTAGGCTTATACCTAAGTAGTGGGTGGCCTAACGTCACAATTTTGGTCAAAAGCTGCATTTATTCAGGAAAGCACCAAATTTGGTATGGACCTT
>NW_007473999.1:0-313 GCF_000475195.1 Diaphorina citri
CAGAGCAAGCTCTCGTCTAGTAATCAGAAAATCGCGAGTTCGATTATGTTCGGGTTACTCAAACCAAAATTTCAGCCCTCTAACTTTCTATTGTACTATGTACAGGGGAAACCTATGCAACATAATGAGAAAGCATTGAAAATAAATCCCGCTTATTCCCTTGTTGTTGCTAGATTTATTTTCTCGTCTTATACTCATATACCGTATATATTTACTCCATTCCATGTTGTTGAAACTTGATGTACCTTGAAAATCCTACAATTACAACTATTTTCATTTTTGTAACGAAAACTTTGTGATTTATTTATTTCTA
>NW_007474000.1:0-313 GCF_000475195.1 Diaphorina citri
TGGTCTAGAACGCAATTGAGTAACCTCCGTTCTATCATACTGGCCTACCACGCCGAAGACCGGAGTTCGATACCGAAAGGGGGATTGTAAAATTTTTAATTTTTTGTACAAAATTGATCAGTAGGTAATCAATTTGCCTAGAAAGGTCTAAGACTATTTTGACATCCTTTTTTCTAGAACAGCGCACAATGCCTAATAGCTAATAGGTACTTAGATATAGCTAGGTACCTATTTTACCATTGTTTATCAACTTTATCTATTATGAATTTTGTTTCAAAGTAGGCAGTTTTTTTTTTTTTTTTTTTTTTTTTTT
>NW_007474001.1:0-313 GCF_000475195.1 Diaphorina citri
CCGGGCGGGAATCGAACCCGCGGCCTAGCGCTTACAAGGCAGACGCACTACCAACTAAGCTAACTAGGCTGGCTGGGGTGTAGATCGAACGAGTTATGAATAAATATAAAATGGATGTTCGCTTGTTCTTTTTATAACTCTCGAAAAATGAAATAACCTAGCTGAAAGTTTACGAAAGAGGTAGTTCACATACACAAAAAGCCCACTCAGTTTCCCACTTGTCGTTCGAAAAAAAAAAAAATTGTGTCGCGTGTAGTGGGAACACTCTCGTTTAAATTACATTGCCTACAGGACATTATTTGGGGGGAAAAAT
>NW_007474002.1:0-313 GCF_000475195.1 Diaphorina citri
CCACCCATTGATCGGATTCATATTGATCCTTTTGTAATTTTGATTTTGCCAATCTTTTTTACTCTTTTTCAAACGTCGGGTCGAAGGATATGAATTTAAATTTCTGATGCTCCATAACCATAAGCATGGCACAAGTTTTCCTTAATCCAAGGGTTCCCACACTCTGCCGACACGCACACAGGCACATGGTTGCCAACGCGTCTAGCCTTGGAATATTTTCCAGGATTATCCCATTCATGGATGAGGGAAAAAAACACCAAAAACAACCTTGATATAATTATCTGTGAGATTAGGGATGTAGGCATAAGCAGAA
>NW_007474003.1:0-313 GCF_000475195.1 Diaphorina citri
CTTTTCCACAAGTTTGGCCATGCCTCGGGATGAACTAGCGGGATTCCGGAGCGAAGCGACGGAATTCAGCTAGTGAATAAATAATAATAATAACTGTAAAAGGTCAAGAATTCAATTTTTATTTTCTGTCAGAGTTCACTGTGATGTCAGACTTCAGGAGATGCACAGAAACATATGCGCACAAACATGAATTGTGCAGAAATGCATGTGCACAAACAGATTAATGTGTTGCCTGTAGTGATGGGTCGTGGGTAAATAAAAATTGGGTATTTACCCGGGTATTTATCCACCCCCAGGGTGGGTAAATACCCGG
>NW_007474004.1:0-313 GCF_000475195.1 Diaphorina citri
TGTTTTGTAGGTCCATTTTTAACCTGAGAAATGTATGTCTTTCTGTAGACGAGAAAGCCAAGTTTTCAGCTCATTTTTCCTTCTACTACTTTTTATCATCTACCCAACTAAACAAGAAGGAAGAAGAGGAGGCTCTTGTTTTCCGCCTCCTCATCCTTCTTCTTCCTCTTCCTCCTTCTCCTCTTACTCCTCCCTTTTCTTCTCCTGCTCCTCCTCCTGTAAGTTTATTCCATATTATTACTCAAAGCAAATAAACCCAGAGCTATTTGATCGTTCTCGCAAAATCATATTTCTGGAAAATTAATTTTATATT